>NC_143098.1:11517500-11675000 GCF_061535455.1 Colias philodice | reverse complement strand
ATGACTTTTTGTGAACGAAACGACAGCGCGGTTTAATTCGATGGCAACACCATCAGAAAAAAGGAAATATTTTTAACTTTGAAAAAATATTATGATTTACACTATTAATACTATTTTAACATTAACACAAAATATAAGACTGTGAGTGTGTAAAAATAAATCCAGCTAGTTTCACATCACACTTATGTTTATAATTAGGTAAACGACATGAAAATATATTAATTACCAAGCAATAATCATACAGATAAATACTGAACAAAAGTATTAACAGTCAAAGTATATTTTTACTAACAACATGTAAATGATGAAGGAATAATAATTATCAACGAACTAACCTTTTTGTATTAGAGTCCCGCCTCGTGATCGAATTATTAAAACACGAAGATTTTTAAAAATGTAACCAATGAACACAATCAATATTAGATTAACTGTAATGGTGTCTAGTTTGACTTAAAATAATATACATCTACCCTCACTTTTAAAAATGTAGTATATTCACACGAATTATATAAGCGCACCTTATAGGGAAGGGAAGATTTATTATGGGTTAAAGAGTTAAATAAATAAATCACATAATTATATTTAAATTATTAATTTTTAACATTGTGTTCAGTAGTGTTAACATGTAAATTGATTAGATTTTTACGAAATCTCATAGATGGCGCTGAATCAAATTTGTCTTTATAGTACTAAGATTCATTAAACAGTTTCTCTGCCCAAATAACGTAAATGACGTAGTTTTTATAGTGTAAAGCTAGATAATAGCATGTCTTACTCAAAAACAACATTTAAACATGAGTCTTTAGATTGTACGCTGTCGTAGTTCACGGAATACGTAAGAAAAGTAAAGGTTCACAGCTCCTCCCCCGGAGGTGATAGCATGATAATATGTTTAAAAAAACCTCACACGACCTGTTAGTAATATTCATGCAAAATTTGAAGTCAATCTATGCAGTACTTTTCGAGATTAGCTCGGACAAACATACAGACAAACAGACAAACAGACAAACAGACAAACAGACAAAAATTCTAAAAACTATATTTTTGGCTTCTATATCGATTATAGATCATGGATTATGTATTCTTTTAAAAAAATATTCAATGTACAGTTTTGACTTTCCTACGATTTTATTATATGTATAGATAACTATCACAAAAGCAAACTTTATACCGAAAAAAGGTATTTTCTTTTCGTTTTTGTGCATAACTAACTGGAAAATAATAGTATAAACTTTAGGACAAAGAACGAAAATTTTTTTGTCGAGTCGTGTTATCTACAACTGAATTTTTTAGTTTGATTTTGATAGCTTTCTTTATAAATAGGTTAGGCTAGGTTAGTTTATAGATTCAGCAGTGCAAGCTCATAATAAAAGCTCGTAGGTTTGTCTGTTCAAAACAATGTAGATCACTTACGGGACCTGTAAACCACCATTACCACTTTGTTACCATGCACCTGTAAATTTTAAAGCCGACATCATATTTGTCTCTACTGTACACCATTTTTCAATTGTTATCAATATTCAAATCAAATGACACGTTAAATCCAAGTTATGATTATTGTATTCGCAGGTGTGGTTTCAATACTCACCTCTTAATATATATATAAATCTCGTGTCACAATGTTTGTCCTCAATGGACTCCTAAACCACTTAACCGATTATAATAAAATTCGCACACCATGTGCAGTTCGATCCAACTTGAGAGATAGGATAGTTTAAACATGTAGGTACCACGGGCGAAGCCGGAGCGGACCGCTAGTACATATATGAATTTTAATTATCTGTTTCTAAACCATTAAGAGCATTGCGAAATTTATGGACATCCATTATTTACAAGTTCTTTAGAAGTCGCTCTGAATTGCAGGATATAGAGGCAGTATTTAGAGATAGTATAGGCGTATCGGCCTATCCTATAATATCTAAATACTGCTATATACTTGCATCCATCGATCTGCTACTTATTAATCACAGGGTGCAGACGATTCTTATGAATTTCCGCAAGCTTTACGCGCGCTACTACGCGCTACGGAACACACAGGGTTTATGGTCCGTAGAAATCCTCTCCTGAGAGTATCCCAAAATTTCCTCAATTAAAATAAACTTGTGAATAAACGCTCTCTATAATCATATTTTCTGCTCATTAAAAATATAATTTGTAAATTTCACATTTTAATTCAAAGCTTTGCCTCGTTATCAACACCATAAAACTAGTTAACCTTTAACCGTTTAGCTTGTTTAATGGCAAACAGTCATAATTGGGTACGATTAATGGGAAAACGTGTGAAAAGCGGGAAAAGTTCAAGAGGTCACCCAATTCGGAGGGTCGCTGTGGTCACGCGGCCGCGGCCGTGACGCGGCCCGACTTCGTAGCTCGCGTGTCACAATAACTTAGCGTAGTCAATGCTCTGCTGGAATTCCACTATTTGCCTTTAATGAATACGCTAATGAGCCTTAACGAAACGTTATTGCGGAAATACATGAAATTGATCCTGAAATTGGCCAAATATATTGTGGCCAGCTTTGAATTTATAATCACTGAACACAATATATTTGCCCAATTTCAGGATCAATTTCACGTGTTTTATTCATCGTCAGATCTGACGATGAATGAGCCTATTACCTACCGTAATTTTTAAAATTAAATACAATTACGCCAAAAATGACATTCAGCTATGTTATGAAGGTCTAAGGCCTGGTCTTTGGTAATTCATTTCTGATGCTGATGTAACTATTCTGAAAAAAGCGTGTGCAGGCTGCATAATGCATATTAAGGAAATTTTCCAATACTATAATATTATTATAGACTACAAGCCCGCATAGGACAAAAATATGGGTCAAATGAACCACCATGGGACATATCTAGAACGATAGCAGAGCAAAAAATAATAAGATTCATCACTATGCCGTCACTTGTAAGCTGTCCAACTGAGTGCAGATGAGAATTGAAAAGTACAGGTAGACTCGGTAAATTTTGGTCATATATTTTTGTACGGCATTCTTAACCATCGATAGATCCATTAAAAATAATAAGAAACCGCTCAGTGCCGTACAAAAATGTGGGTCCACCAAGTCGGAATTTTTATTTAATTTCCGAGAGTTACCGGGGGTAAATTTGGTCATTTGACCATGTACGGCATCTGTGTCATACTATTGCTATACTGCTTTTAATCCATTATTCCGCAACGCCGTACAAAAATCATGGGGACAAGGGGAAAAAATCGAGAGTTGTAATCCCCTCTCTTTCCCCACTCCAGGGGGTCATTTGACACAACACGAAATAAATTTATTTTTAAAGTATTTTATGCATAGATAATATTTTTTCATGTGCCGTACATTTTCGTTGGTTCAAAGGGGAAAAATCTGAAAAAGAAAAAAATCCATATAACGAAATATTTGCTTTATATTTTTATAATAAAATATAAATATACATTAATATTAAGAAGCTCGAGGTGGTTAATTATCACCTTGGAAAGTCGGAGTCAAGTGGAATGGACTCCGTTAAATTGATGAACTAATAAAAAAGCTATGAACGAAAAGATGTGAATTATATTCAATCAGCCCATGAATACAGGTAAAGTCACAAGCAAATGCTAGTAATATATACATATTCAAAATGTACAAGTAAAGCGCTTTCAAATGATACCAAACACGGCATATTTATCTTAACTTTATTTTTTTACTCTGTATGTTTTGTCCGCTAGAGGGCGCCACATTAGATTTTGTGAAACCCCATATAGCCTTTAGCTAGCTGGTCGTTGGTTATCCAGTGAACAATTCAGACGCCTCTAATGATATGTCATTTGTCGAATTCTGATAAGTAGTTTAGAAGTTACGAGGGAATAGATGAACATACATACATGACCTGTAAACAACCATAACCCTCCTTTTGCTTTGCCGTAGTTGGGTAAAAATATGTTAATGCCGTACTGTATCAAATGGCCATAAAGCACTCTTAAAATTGTAGCTTTCGTCGCTTTCATCAGCCTAAAAGATGTGGTCTGCACAAAAATGTACGGCATCGTTTTTTCCTAATTTATCTATGTAAATACTATTTAAAACAACGGATAAAGTGTAGAAAACTATTATATTTCATTAATCTACGATGTTTAAACTTTAACAAAATTTCTGGTTTTGCATTTCTCTATAACTTTTTTTAGAACGGTTTCTTTTGAACGGCAATACTATACAACAATTGAATTTTACAATATCATGTTAAAAAAAAAGTTCCCGTACAGGGTCAAATGACCTTACAGCTCTTTATATCAAGAATTCGATGAAATTAAGATGATTATTGGTATACATTTAAAAGAACAATTATTTTTTGACGGCATTGCTTTTAATAGTACTTTTGAGTGCTAGATAATGTTTTGGAACCGAAGCCGTACTTAGTCAAATGACCCCCTGGAGTGGGGACAGAGAGGGGATTGCATCTCTCGATTTTTTCCCCTTGTCCCCATGATTTTTGTACGGCGTTGCGGAATAATGGATTAAAAGCAGTATAGCAATAGTATGACACAGATGCCGTACATGGTCAAATGACCAAATTTACCCCCGGTAACTCTCGGAAATTAAATAAAAATTCCGACTTGGTGGACCCACATTTTTGTACGGCACTGAGCGGTTTCTTATTATTTTTAATGGATCTATCGATGGTTAAAAATGCCGTACAAAAATATATGACCAAAATTTACCGAGTCTACCTGTACTTTTCAATTCTCATCTGCACTCAGTTGGACAGCTTACAAGTGACGGCATAGTGATGAATCTTATTATTTTTTGCTCTGCTATCGTTCTAGATATGTCCCCTGGTGGTTCATTTGACCCATATTTTTGTCCTATGCGGGCTTGTAGTCTATTAGGTATTTCTACATTACACAAGTTCAAGCGTCAATGACGTCGATCAAAGCATTCACACCAAGGCCTCTTAAATAGTTTAGTAATATTTCATTTGTAATTTAATATTAGCAATGAAATGTTATGGAAGGAAGTCAGTATCAGTATAAATCTGATTACTGGTGATGATAGAATTCATACGGAGACACAAGTTCACAGATAGAACACATTCTGTGAAATTTGAAATTTGTGGTTTAAGCTTTGCCAATAGGCACCGGGTTCTCTACATGGCTTTGTATCCCATAATTAATAAATGAAAATTTTCACAGTCTCTTTATTTAGAGAGCAAGAAGATGGCTGCCGTTAGTGTGCCTGGCGCAACACGTGTACATTATAATGTGAATAGTCGTCAAATAAATCATAACTAAATATTTTCCGAAATTCATATTTTAATGCGTATTTAACGCGTAATAACGTAATTATTCACATTTTTTACTATACTGCATATTAAAGTAAAGTTAACTGATTAATTGCAAATGTACAAAAATTGCGGAGGAATATAAACAAAAAAAAAGTTGTTCTAGGCGATTTTAATGCAAAATAGAGAAAAGGCGCAATTTTTTTTATCGTGCTAATAAGACATTGTGATGTGGTTATTAATTGTTAAGTTTTATCTAAATGGCATCTTTTTATTACAGAAACTCGTAAATCTGTAGTGAAAAAGTATTAAATGAATAATGAAAATTTTTTCTTTCTTATTTTTGCCTCTTCATTAACATATGACGGCCGGCTGAACAGTTGTATGCAACTTTTACTAAGTTTCGTAACATTTATTATTTGTTTTTGCATCATAATATCATTATGGGTGACTGGATAGAAGAGAGATTAAAATCTAACAATTACCTGTGGTGTTGCACAAACCAATAGCCAGTGACCTGTGGCATTAAAAAAGAAGCTATAATTATAGTTTGACGCACAACAGTGCTTCCAGCGGTGACAGCGCGGGATTTCCCAGCTGATTCAGCGCCAGCACTCGACCATTGATGTCACCGTCGGTTCACTTGTTACACTGCCAAAACGCGGTATTGCGATCTTCTTTAGTGCCACTGCTGATTTATTACTGATATACCAAACTCTATTGAGGAGCCGTCGCAGCTTATAGTCTACTTGATAAGTTGAAAATGGCGTAAACTAGAGATAAGGCTCTTAAAAATACGTGCGATAGCTCATTTGATTCGGAATGACGTCTAGAAAAATGTATCGGAAATGTTTATTAGCACACAAAAAATTGCAAAAGTTATAGGCAAATTAAGTTTCAAAAAAATAGGTATTTCGTTTATTGTTAATAACTCCGAAATTATTAACATTTCAGAAATTTTGAAAAAAGATTCTTAAAGAGGAGGAAATTTCCAATGAAAAACTTCCGACTCCCGGAATTCTATCTCCATTATTTATAATTTTAATTTAACGCTGAAAATAGGTCTCCGCGCGGCATTTTTAGATAGCGCGCGCGGCTTCAAAACCGAGCATGTCACACTAATTATTTTTTTAAGGTATTAAATATTAATTTAAAAATTTTAAAAAATTATGGTGTATTCCGAACACTTCAAAGAATTTGCTCCCGTTAGAAATTTTACTTAAAGTTAATTTTTCAACAAATTAGACAAATGTTAACTAACGAAATTTTTTTGAACTTCCGTCCTTATTGCACATTAAAAAAAATGTTTAAATAATTGTCGGTAAAATTTTTCACTTCGTGGAGCCCTTTATATAAATATACTTAACAAGATCGCGCCATAAAAGTTTAAAAAATGTTAATACTTTGTTTATAATAATTTTTTCAAGTTAACAAAAAACTAGAAATTTCTAGTTTTTTGATCAATTTACTTAAATTGAAAAAATTATTATAAACAAAGTAATAAAATTTTTTAAACTTTTATGGCGCGATCTTGTTAAGTATATTTATATGAAGGGCTCCACGAAGTGAAAAATTTTACCGACAATTATTTAAACATTTTTTTTAATGTGCAATAAGGACGGAAGTTCAAAAAAATTTCGTTAGTTAACATTTGTCTAATTTGTTGAAAAATTAACTTTAAGTAAAATTTCCAACGGTAGCAAATTCTTTGAAGTGTTCGGAATACACCATAATTTTTTTTAAATTTTTAAATTAATATTTAATACCTTAAAAAAAATAATTAGTGTGACGTGCTCGGTTTTGAAGCCGCGCGCGCTATCTAAAAATGCCGCGCGGAGGCCTATTTTCAGCGTTAAATTAAAATTATAAATAATGGAGATAGAATTCCGGGAGTCGGGAGTTTTTCGTTGGAAATTTTCTCCTCTTTAAGAATCTTTTTTCAAAATTTCTGAAATGTTAATAATTTCGGAGTGATTAACAATAAGCGAAATACCTATTTTTTTGAAACTTAATTTGCCTATAACTTTTGCAATTTTTTGTGTGCTAATAAACATTTCCGATACATTTTTCTAGACGTCATTCCGAATCAAATGAGCTATCGCACGTATTTTTAAGAGCCTTATCTCTAGTTTACGCCATTTTCAACTTATCAAGTAGACTATTAGCGATTGCGTCTTATAGGTTCCCAGCCTAACCATGATGTCTTATAGCAGTATTATTTCCAGTGTGGGAAAGAGAGGGCGCTTATTAACCAACGTCATTTTGTCTAAACTGAAAATAATACTGCTCTATTCTACTACTAAATGGATATTTTTTCTAAATTTGACAACCCTTTATATTGTTACTTCGATCCTATTGATAGTGGCTTAATGTTTCCATCCTAGATTGACCAACCCTTTCTGAGATCAGCGCTTTCAACCAAAGAAACTCTACAGCTTTATAGTTTAAGTATTTAGTTGGCAAAGTCTACTCTTCACCTGGCTGTGTTATAATTGAATATGTTACCTATTAAGTCATGATCGCTAATACCTACTTGAAGTGTTTAAATATTAATTATATTAGTCCTCTAGTCTTGTAAGTTCTAATCTATAACCACACTCACACGCTTGCAATACTTAATGCTCTGCTTTAGTCATTTAAGCTGAAGAATAAACATCACGAGAGTTCTGCGAATGCAATGGTCGTGGCAATAAGTTTTTGCCCTTGTCTTAGGAACGAATGGTCGACCTCAAAATTACTTACTGCTTGCTTTTTAATTTTTATATCAGTGCGTTGTCTTAAATTTATTATCATACTTTCTTTGCTTGTGAAATAAGCATGTTATATACTTATTAAGCCTTTTAATTATTTTACCTATTGTTAAGTATTCAAGATAATGCATTACACATTATACTGCCAAGATAAGGCAAAATTAAATTTTCGTTTTCAGCATGACGGTATACATTTGTTATTCTCATGTTTCATCTTGCATGATTTCTTTCACTCTATTTCGGAAACTAGATGCTAGATGTTTGTGTATTCCTGTCGAATGAGTTTATATGAGTAACGCGGCTTCGCTCCACGTCTAGACTGCAGACGCGCCGGACGCCGGATAAATTAACAGCCAATAATTGTCGTATGTGTTTCGTCTGTTTCGATTATGTGATCCTTCACTGTTTGTGCAATCTGACTCATTTAAGCTTTTCTGCTTCTATTATCATTACAATTGTCATGTTTGTCGAAATTTAAACCATAAATCAAACAACCTCGCCAAAAGCGGGTAGATGAATGTCACACGTCATCGCACTTTTTGTTCTTAAAGATGTTGTTTTACTTTACCGATTGGCAAGCATTGTTCATAGGGATAACGTACAGATAGACTGAAAGATGACTTTCATTTATTTGCACGCTATTACACCTTCGACTTGCTTTTGCTTCAATTTTGTAATGTCGACGGCCTTAATCATTTTCATGAATGCTCTGGCGCTTTAACTTTGTCTAATCTCGAACCTGACTTATCGATTTAAGTCCGAGGTGCTTTTCACTGAACCAGCGCTTACCGTGGTTGCACTTTGATAATATTTCTACATTTTCCTTATTCGATGTCAGTGCACTATGAAATGTATTCAAAAATAAAATCAATGATTACTTCATGAGCGATTTGTTTTGACTAGGTGAAGAGTGTGGGAGGAATGATTCGGCGTGAAAGTATTTGCGAATAACGTAATTTTATGTTTTTGATGTCATGTGGAGTGGCTAAGGACACGTTGTCATCGTTGCTAAAATAGCTGGCATTTTATTAGTTGAATTCCTTCATAAATGAACGAAGCAACTCTTATCGGGAACACAATATCACCAATATGCATAAACTTACAAGTACCGCGTTAGAATAGTTCCCAAATTATTAATATTGATTGCTCCAACTTACATCTTTAGTAAACCTACATCATAATATTTTAACAAATTCAACTTAACTGCGATAAAAAATAAACTTAATTGTAAACGTCCTCCAGATGGTTAAAAAACGCTTTAAATAAATTGGTTGACGAAACAGACGATAAAAACCATTAAATTAAACAAACGTCCTCGATCGATAGTGGTGTTATGTCATCGTCGATCTAACTTAATTTGAGATGTAACTCAAGCCCAGTGGGAGAGCAGCAGTGACACGTGAGCAGGAGTTTGTTTGGTAAACACGCGCTGGCGCCGCCGCTGACTCGCCGACACACACATTTATCTGGTGACCAATATCAGGTTGATTCACGAGAAGATGTTACGTGTAGATGTTAACTGAGGCTCAGTCAAAAGATAAATCATAAATAATAAATGGGCTTCTAAAAGACATATATTATCATTAAGTCAAATACATAAATGCAATTTGAATTCTAATAAAAATGCTCAACGTTAAACCTTTTCGTTTCGCAATCACCAATTTGGATATGCATAAATTAACACGTATAATTAAGAGGTGGAAACAATTTAAAAAAACTTGTAAAATAATATGTAAATACGCGATTTCAATGAGCGTTCACTGTTCAGAGTGAAAAATAATTGTTGTGATTTAACAGCGTCATGTGAACGCTTTCATCGCTTCTCACTTGACGGCACATTATTAAAAAGTAATAGTCGTCTAGTCGGTGGCCAATAAATCGATCACGGCGTGCGTAGGCGTCGGCAGCCGGCAGGCGGCGGGCGACGGCCACGCTGGGCGCCTCTGTTGTGATCTAATCCTTTACTTGTGTCATAATCTGGTTCTAGTAAAACTCATCATCTGCCTCTTATTGAGTCCCAAACATTGGCCACGTCTCACCCGGTGTCAACAAACTTGTTACCCACTTTCGATGACTCTCATATTCACCAGTGGCACTATTATTTAACTTAACATCTTGCATTACTCACCACGTTACATGACGTATTTTGGCTCGAACTATAATTGTCGTTGATTGAATTTAATGAACTGGCTCTGTTGTTTATTGTTTTGATTTATCTCATTTTAACACACTGTATGTTTAATGGAATTCGTTTTAAGAACATTGCTGTGATCTTGTGAAGGTTTTTTCTACTTAAAATCTTTTAAATTTATCTCTAATTTTGATCAATGCTGCTATCTGGATTTGATAGATTGTTTGTTTTACTGTGATAAAGGTGAAAATATTTTTATGGAGAACACTATAACGATTTCATTCAGTTTGGTTGAAAAAAATATATGAAAATTTCAGTCGCCTCGTATCCGTGTGTATTTTCAATCGGACACTCATCTACGTAAAAATATTATTTAACTTCCCGGTGCGAGCGGGAAGTTGGCGCCGCCACCGAATTAACTGGACAACTTCAAAGTCGAGGTCATGCGGATTTGTCACTGTTTCGTGCTGTTGCTCCACTAACTGTTCCTTACACTTCTATTTCTAATGAAATGACTCGTGCTCTTCTAGGGGCCACAAATTGTTTCGCTTTTTGAACTATAAGTACATCCAGTGCTTCTGGTTTCTCTATATTTCATAACTTATTAATTACTTCTGATATAGCATTGTTATTGTTTACTGTACGATTATGTGCTATTTTTATCATGAACACCCTGATATATGTCACGTATTCATATTTAATCATAAACTTAAACATCTAGACTCTAGAGTATGTTTGTAAGTACTCACATAAGGTCAGGTGGGGTAAGAGGGTCACTGGGGGAAGAGGGCCTAAAGACCATAACTAGTAAACCGAAACGTTTATGACTATGTACTTTCCGTCGGTAAAACAGTGAAGGCGAATTAGTTTGAGCGGTTTTGAGTAGATGTCGCTACGTAGCACAGACGTTACAAAAAATGTAAACAAATGTGACAGTTGCGAATTTGACTTACACCAAGTTGGCGCGTTTTTTTGCGAACCCATATTTTGTTGATAAAATAGTGCTAGAAATATTTTAAATACAGTGATACACGGTAAAAACTGTAAGTATTTCTTTTATTAATCATTTTAGTTGAGAAACAACTAATTATGTGAATTTATTTCGCTTGAAAATCCTAGCTTCCAAAAACAATAGCTGGGGTAAGAGGCTCACTATTGACGGTGAAAGAGGAACATACGTTTCTCTTCCCCCGTGTCAGGGGTGACCAACATTTTGATTAATTTTTTAGTATAATTTATAATTTATAGCCAGTGTTGTCTAGGGGCTATTATAACAAATTTTTTTTTTTAATCGGTCTTTTAGTTTTTGAAACCATATTATTATTATCACAAACAAATAAAAAATTAAATATTTTTTTTTTATTATATTATCTACCTATATAGATAAATAAAATTTCATGCGATTTGTATACGTCTCTTTCTCTATAATTGTAATAAGTATTGACTTCTTGTTGTTTGACTGTTGCAGGAATATAAGATAAAACATGCCGCGAAAATATATAAGAAAATCTAATAGAAGCAGTTATGATAATGATAAATTAAATGAGGCTGTCAATGCAGTGAAAATGCAAACAATGCTTGTTTGAAGTCATGGCCGATTAAGGGTTAAAGACAGAATCGCAATGTTGATCTCATATCACATAGTTTATATGATTAAATAAAAATAGCAGTATAACTTGTCGACTTCTTTTTAGTTTGCCACCCCTGATCGAACCTGTATGTCCCTCTTACCCCGAATTGATGTATTCTTGTTTTTTATTCCAAATTATACCTTATTTCATCTATATTAAGATCTAATATTGACCAAAGACATTCTACCTACAAATTAACGAACATTTAGCAACGAATATTTTAATTCAAACTCCAATCTTAAGAAATACAATGACTGTCCCTCTTACCCCATGTAAGGGGGAAGAGGAACGATTACTCAATCCTGACATTAATGTCAATATCTTCGTAAGAACTGTTATTAGAGTAATGACATTTAGCCTACGGGAAGCTAATACATAAAGGTAAGTTTTGTGTGTTTCAAACATCTTAAAAAGCTATAAATGTTGTTCCTAGCAGTCAAAATATTTTACTGAAAATGAAATATGTTCCTCTTACCCCACCTGACCTTACTATAGGTGTAGTGTGGCACCTCTGACTCCCGTCTATACGGCCGTCTTTAAGTGCGATGATTACTGTTTATTTCCTCGTATCGTGAACTTTCTGTGACCTAGACCGGTGGTAACCTTCGATATTTGTAGTCTATTCGTTAGCGTTTGCGTAACCCTACATTGAATTCTAGGAACGATGCATTCGGTGGTAGGGAGATGTAATCATCGTTATTTTGCCAACAATTTTCGAGTTTTGCGGTGTTTCGTCACTCATTGATAACTGCAGCCGCTGGCAGCGCCCGGCAGCGGCTGGCAGCGAGCGTGCGGCTAGACTACGGTGGGTGAATGAAGCGCACGCGTCGCCGCGGGCGCAGCAGCAACAGGGCTGACTGCTGAGCGGCGAGCGGCGAGCACTGAGCAGTCAGTGTCCGCTCGCGATCCGAGCGCGCTTGTCGTGTGCTGTGCCACGTCCGCGCTCCTCCTGCCGCTCGGCAGCGCCAGTGTTCTCACATTAAGATGCTTGCGTACAGCGCAGTGTTTACCGTTTGTGTTACAGTTGTATAAAGTGTTTAAAAGTGGATTCCGGACTCTATCAGGCCGTGGAGCACGCGCAGAGGCTCGAGCGCTCCCAGGCCATGTATGTCATAAATTTAGGTGAGTCCGCAATCTTTCTACATTCCTTGTTCAACCTATTATTGGAACTAGACCTAACCGGTACGCGGTCGATCGGACGAGCGGAGTTCTAGCCGTGTTATCTCGTTTGTTGCGATCGGTAGCCAGTTTTTTGCGAGCTTTCACCTGCCTCATCCCGGTACTAACCCTCGGAATTGGCTCAGTGGCTCGTCGGTCATATGTATAAACAACTCGCACGGTTTCATTTCAATTTGTGTCTTATTCATAGCGCACTCGACTCGTCTATGTGTTTTTATTACAGTTCACGTACAACGTGTGGGCGTGTGTTGGTGTGTTTGCGATATCGGTGTAGCTATTTCTGTCCCGCGCTGCCTGTGTGCGCTTCACACACGCGCCGAGCTGCGCGCGTGTGTGTATCGTCGTTCGGTTATCACTTATACTTGATATCGTCGCGAATTACTTCACGACTGTTGTCACGATTCACTTATTGAAAATGTTTTCTTAGCAAATAATTCCTCGTACTTAACCTTCGGAACTGTAAACAAACCGAGACTTGAAGCTCGCTCGAGCTTTGCGGATGTTTGATAATATTAGAGAGAATATAATCATCGCTCCGAAAGAGATTTTCTGACACGAGCGATAAATTATTCACGAACACGGTTCCGTTTAAGCTGTCGCGGGCCGCGTGATCGTGTGAAATAAATACACGTTTAATTTCCAAAAAAGTGAGACTCACGTAATTCATTAGTTCATTACAGTTGACCGCATGACGTTTCCTTGAATCGCGACTCGATAAAGGTCATGAATGGATTCTACACTTGCCTCACTTTGGAAATGTAATGAATGTTAAAATAATTGTGAAGGCACGCATAGGCGTCTGGAGCGGCAGGGGGAGGAGGAACGACGCGTTTAATTACAATATTTACGTCAATCGAACCGTTAATCAGACAATTGAAATGAAGCATTGAGATTGCATCGATATACCTATCGGTACGATTCTTTCCAGAGAAATCTATATAGTATTGAGCACATACAAAAAAAATGTACGACATTTAATTATTTTTATTAAAAGACTCATAATAATTAAACACGTTTGCAGCGGAGACTGGGTGTCACTTTCGCTTTGTTAACTACTTGTTGTTTCGCCCCCAGTGCCGGCCGAGTGTGCGCTCTCGCGAGATGCAAGTGTGTATGATAGACGTGGCTCTCGGGTTATCAGTGTTCCTGTTCAAATGACCCTATTATACAAACATTTTCAATATGCAGAGAAATCGTTACTAAGTATTTGATGTTTACATCTATTTTCGGTGTCATTCCCTTTTCTCAGTGTCCCTGCAATTTTAACCTCTCTAAGATGGTACTCCTTTGTTGCGTTTAAAGTTAACAAACGTGTTTATAAACATTCATTATCGAGTAATGCAATAAAGCGGCAAAATTAGCAAAAGCTGCCCAGTAAATGTGATAATATATAAATAGTCCGTTTTATCCGGCTGTCTGACGTCAAACGTCTTTACGTAGTGGACTGGTGGCGATTATTTTTATGCATTTGTTTACATAGTTATCTACGGATTTAGATCCAACGTCGTAGAATATGTTTACACCCTACGGCGATATTAATGATTAATATCGCATGTTCCTCTTACCGTTCACGGTAGCAGACTGTTTTGGTTTGGCGTCGATGGAATAATTGCCGTCTTTGGATCTTTTGACTTTTCAAGCCAAATAGTTCCAACGCGTCGTTCAAAAATTGCACATACCACAAGCAATATGTTATGGTTATAGATCTCGAAGATATTTCGACCCGTGTCTCTGATGTGTTCTCAAAAGTTATGAGTATTTGTTATCAGTGGGATGGCTGTTAGATGATCTTAACTGTTGACTTGATTAAGATATAAATGTTAGAAAATTATGAATCTTAGAATGTATGTGAATTATAAATTACAGGCTATAACTCAATAACGTACAATGTGTTACATGACTCGTGCTAGGATTTGCTTACTAACGGAAAACATATTTTGATACATGCTCAGATTTTACTGTAGTGATAAGAAGTATATCAGAGGCTTCTAATACTGGTCTGAAATGGTTATATTATAACTATAGCTTATAAATCTACCTAGCAAAAATGACGAATCAGAATTCCTATTTAATTAGAATTAATAATTGTACAGCAAATATGTAGGTTTAAGGATAATCCACGACGTGTTTGTACGCGGCGTGGAGCGGTGCGATAACCGAGGTGGCAATAACAATAACACGATATTGTGCCGCGCCGTTATCAGCGATCTAATTGTGCACTGATAACGCACTGAAACTTTCCACAGTTACCTATTCGATCAGTTTGCCGAGCCCATAAGTGGGTCAGGATCCGCCGGCTCACTTGCTGACGCGTGCGCATACGTTTGTACAGCGTAATGTATGCGATACGATTGTCCTATTTGTGACTTACGTGCCGTGGATTCTTCCGACGACATAGATTATATAATAATCGTATATTCTATTCAAAATTACAATTCAAGAGATGTGAGTCGCGAGATGAATATTTCTATAAATTTGTATCCATACTGGTCCATACTAGATCTTTAAAATAAACTTTTTTTTTATATTCCGACATTTGTAATTCAATTGCTTTATTTTTAAAACACTCAGCGGGTGCAGTATCTATTGTTGTGTTTAACATAACATACATAATGAGTAGGTATAAATAATTCAAATTGTACAATAGAAGTAAGCCTAAGTTTAGTAAAGAGGAAATCTTTGATTTTTTTCCACCCCACATCCCTTTCACACCTAACTTGGCAAGTGGGTGTGAAAGGGATAAAAAACATACAGGCGTCATTCAAGGTCATATTTTCTTGTTACAAGTTAATGTTCATACTGAAATCTCCAGTGTATTAGATATAAGCTTCTTGGTTTATTCTATTCTCTGCCATTAGTCTCACTCAGCCTACAGGACGGCAGTTAAGAAACGGAAACATTTTTTTTTAATTCTTCTAAGTATAGATAGATCCGCCCATATCTAATAGTGGTGAAATCGTTTGATAAATAAGATTAAATTGTTCGATAAATAAGATTGATTGTCTACGTGTAAATTCCATGTGAATTTATTTGGATCGGACTTTTTCTAGTACAACAATGTTTACTCCGGCCAAAAACTAGTATTCTGCAAACACAATGGTCGGTCGAATTTGTCATCAATTAGCTCCAGGCTCATGTTAGTTGTTGGAGTAATAACATCTTATTTTAATAAAATGTGGTCGGCATGTGGATAAATATAGACGTACATAATCAAAGTTGATCACCTTCAAGTAACATGGCTAGTTGAAGCATACGTGTCTCGTCACCTCTATGCAAATTGGATGGTGGCTCATCTGCATAGTCATTTGGAACTGCTATTTTGAGATGCAACCTAATTTAAGTTTTAAAGGTAATTCAGTATTATTTAGCCTTGAGACTATCGAACGATCTTCTGGTCCTGTGGTATTGAATGTTTCTTGTTTGTGTGTTGTTGTTGTTTTATCTGTATGTTTTCAGTGTTGTTGTTTGTACCATCGTTTTCTGCTTTGATGAAAGGACTTTTTATGGTATAAACCTCATCACTCGTTTCGATATAAATCCCTTTCTTTCTATTCTTCTATACAGAAAAACTTGGTTTCAAAAGTGGGATGGTTTTTACTTGCTCTAATCTACCTATTAGTATTACCGACTATCGTACCGCTTAACATTTGCAAGAATGATTAAACTTCTGATCGTGCTACTAAATAAGCCGGATTATGTTTTAACGCTACCGAATCAAGGAGACGGTGTTCGATAACTTGCGTAACAAGAGTTTGCAATGGTACAATCTTTCACTAAGGAATAATGTTTAATTAATGCGTACGTGAAGTCGATAAGCGCTAATTAAAAATTGAAGAAAGTGAATTTGTTTTACATGAGAACCTGTTCTGTCGTATATGTCCCAAGTATCGAGGTTAGTCCCAACACGTCTTTATTGAATTTCCCACGATATTCATATTTGACTTTGATAAAGTGAAAGTTTAAAATGTCGAAAGGTTTCGTGCGCGGCGCGCGAATTGTGTCCTTGCCTGAATCATATGAAGAAAAAAAAATGTTTAACGCCTTTCATGAAACGGTAATAATCGATTGTTTTATTCGTTACGCTAGAATGTTCACGAATACCTACGAAATGTTTTCAAAGTAGGCACAATGAACATTGATATGGTTTCCTTTTCAAGAATTTTACCGTTCATTTTATATCCATTGATATTTCGGCACAATCGTTTACGTCATTTGGGTAGAGAGATAAATACAATTTGATTCTCTCGTTTGTTAATTATCCAAATCACGAGTAGGTAAATAGACGAAATTGATATCAAGTAAAACATCGAAGATAAGGTCGAATCTCAAAACAATAGGCAGACACTGCGTCACGATAAGTTTGCACGTAATCGGCCAGCTGTCGATAAGGGAATCTGGCGAGTGTGGCCTCTGCGGCTCAGGAGTCAGCGTTAGCCCGGTTCTGCGGGACGAGAGGCGCATTCCGGAGAGCAGACGGACTGGCTCCCGGGCCGTCGACCCCGCCGCTCACCGCTCGCCGCTCCGACCGGAACCGCAGATCTTGCAAGTGATACACCTAGCTGCACGGTGACACAGTTTTTTTAGCGATACGCACGAGCCATCCGGTCCAGTTTTTGTGGCCTTTATCGGCACCGAACTCCGGTAGATGTTCAAGATCATCTATTATTATTATTCAAAAAAAATACGCTAAGAATTGACAAATTGCGAACGCCGAAAATAAATTTTTAATAGGTACTAATTGAAGCTCGACGGATTTGCGTAAGCGCAACAAAAAAATCGCTAATTAATTATGGTATGACGGTGTTTTGGTTATAAATCTTGCAGAATACACTTGTCAAGTTGTCAGGATAGTTCTTGCTTGTTCTCCGATAAAATCAAGCAGTAGGTATTTGAAGATTTACGTAGTTCCACAAGTTAATTTCCTCGACTGTCGACTGTCAAGGCTACGGGCTGTTGCCATGCCTGTGCACTTGTGCAGGCCCGCTTCTACTTATCGCTCTAATGAATTTTACATTTACGTGAATATAATATTTGCATGAATATAACCTTTGACAGACCATTTAAAGGAAAAGTATTTCTTCTTTTTGTTTGTTTCCTATTTAATTACCTTATTTTTGTTTTTGGTGCCAAATAAATGAGTTTGAGTTTGAATAATAGTTAATGTAGGCTTGTGTCTTCGAAAATTTTATAATGATGATTATTTCCTGCCATATTTTTTTTTATTTGTGTCAGTAGTGTCGATAAATTAAAAGCGTATTGATTATAATAAAAATGCTATTAATAAGTTTTCACTGTTTTACATTTAACATGGGTTGGTTTTTGATGTTTTTCAAGCTACATTGTGAATGGATTTTTTGTTGTCTCGGGCCGGAATGAATGTGCTTCAACAATGGCTGCGCAGATTAGATTATATAAAGTAGATAACAATGATAAGTTAATGTTGATGATGTTCGACTTCGAAGCGAGCGAGGAGATGCACGCGAGCGGTGCGTCGTGCGTCGGTGCGTCGGTGTGTCACTGTGACGCACGCGCTTTTTGTTCAAACTTCACATATAAATAAGATAATAATATATTGTCTAGACGGCTTGATTTTCGTGAAAATTCGCTGAACGCACGCGCTGTTTTGGATATTCTGAGAAAATTATTTTTTGATAAAGATTGTTACTGACACAAATATTTTGTTTTTGATTAAGGAAATATTTTCTGATTTGAATGATTATAAATTTGTTCTTTTTAGGGTTCCGTAGCCAAAATGGCAAAAACGGAACCCTTATAGTTTCGTCATGTCCGTCTGTCCGTCTGTCCGTCTGTCCGTCTGTCACAGCCGATTTACTCGGAAACTATAAGTACTACAGTGATGAAATTTGATGGGAATATGTGTTGTATGAACCGCTACAAAAATATGACACTAAATAGTAAAAAAAAGAATTGGGGGTGGGGCCCCCCATACATGTAACTGAGGGATGAAATTTTTTTTTCGATGTACATACCCGTGTGGGGTATCAATGGAAAGGTCTTTTAAAATGATATAAAGTTTTCTAAAAAACATTTTTCTTAAAGTGAACGGTTTTTGAGATATCAGCTCTCAAAGTCGTAAAAAGTATGTCCCCCCCCCTCTATTTTTATAACTACGGGGTATAAAATTCTAAAAAAAATAGAGGTGATGCATGCTAATTAACTCTTTCAACGATTTTTGGTTTGATCAAAGTATCTCTTATAGTTTTTGAGATAGGTTGATTTAACTGTAATTTATTATATTTGCTGCTACGGAACCCTTTGTGCGCGAGCCCGACTCGCACTTGGCCGGTTTTATTTTATAGTATAAACTGAAGCCGTCATTCTTTTTAATATGATCAATATGAACGGTGAGAAATTACTTCAAAAATAAGTATTTTGAGGTGGATTTTACTTTTTATTCCGAGTTGTTTTATCTTTATTGCATAATTGCATCACACAGTTTTCAATAGCTTGCAAATTAAAATTTAATTAATATTAAATGAGAGTTAATAACAATTAATACATAGTAGGTTCATATTTATTGCAGTTCTCATTATCACTTCCTAAAGTCATACAACTTCATATTTATTGAAAAATGTTATATTTTAAGTTGATTGAATTGTATAATAATGTAGAACAGCCTTGATAGTGTCATTATCTTTTATTTCTTTTTTATATTCTTTACCAAAATGATGGTTAAGTTCATATTTTCTCTGAAATTGACAATGAAGATAGTCTTATTACCTACTTGCCTCCTGTAATAGCAAATTCTACAGGGTGTCCCGTAAGTAGTGGACCAACGGGTTATGGGGAGTAGAGGGACTTATTATCTAACAAAAATAATAAAATTTATTGTCCTAGACCATAAAGTTTTTGATTTATGTTTTATTTTCAAAATTTGATAAAAATATCATCCACATAAGCATAATATGAACTTTTACCATTTCTGATTTTATTTTATTCTTATTTTTTTGTTCAAGGTTGTTAAGAATACATAAGTCTTCCTAATTAAAATGATACTCAAGCATAATTAACAACGACAAGAAAATTAGACCAAAAAATAGAGCAAAATTTTACGTTTTAAAGTTTACGGACTGAAGTTTGAACAAAGCTGGTGTAAAAAAAATGTATGGTAACCCTGTGAAACTTTATTTTAAAAACTTCTACATCTCATACAAATTACAAAAAGGTATAATTATGTGGTATAAAGTATTTAAAAAATGTTAAATTGGCGTACAACATTCAAATTAGAAATTATCAGGAAGTCAACTCATTAAGTTATTCCGAGAATTATTGCCTTTATGCGCGCGCGCTGGAATTTTTTTGTATTGTTTCTGGCCAATCATAGACGATACTTGAACCCACTATAATTTTCTTTGACTTTCAACTATTTCAGTGACTTGCTTATAGCTCGGAATTACACGCGTGTTTAGCTTGATCCCGTCATTACGATATTATTCTTTGTTGAAGTACGCTTGAATTGGACACTGATTTTGCTTGTGATTTGGATGTTGTTCGACTTTGGTTTTTTGAAGGAAAATGCCTAATACATACACTCCACGTGAATATGCAGAAAAATGTTTTTTTATTAATGGACTCAGTGATGAAAATGCTCGACAAGCAGCACGTGTTTATCGTGAGCGTTATCCCGATGATCACCGATTTTTTCTCACAGTAAAAAACGCATACCATGAAATCTGCATAAAATGAATTGTTTTAACATTTTTTAAATACTTTATACCACATAATTATACCTTTTTGTAATTTGTATGAGATGTAGAAGTTTTTAAAATAAAGTTTCACAGGGTTACCATACATTTTTTTTACACCAGCTTTGATCAAACTTCAGTCCGTAAACTTTAAAACGTAAAATTTTGCTCTATTTTTTGGTCTAATTTTCTTGTTGTTGTTAATTATGCTTGAGTATCATTTTAATTAGGAAGATTTATGTATTCTTAACAACCTTGAACAAAAAAATAAGAATAAAATAAAAACAGAAATGGTAAAAGTTCATATTAAGCTTATGTGGATGATATTTTTTATCAAATTTTGAAAATAAAACATAAATCAAAAACTTTATGGTCTAGGACAATAAATTTTATTATTTTTGTTAGATAATAAGTCCCTCTACTCCCCATAACCCGTTGGTCCACTACTTACGGGACACCCTGTATAATAAATAGAATCTAAGCTTTCATTCATTCATTTAAACTGTCCGAGTTTGTCAATGAAACCACTGTACCATGTATATTATGTTAATAAATAGGCTGTGTAACCACATTTTTCTGAATCACCGGTTTTCCCCAAAAGTTCATCCATTTAACAATAAAGTGAAACCACAAGTGCGTCAAAGCGGCCACAACATGCGCAGGCGCAAGTGTGACGAGCGCTGTTACTGACCTTTCAACTCGCGTCCTAAACGCTTAGCAGGAGACCAATGAGTTGTGAGCGTGAAGTTGGCAGTTTTTCCTTTGTATCCGTATAGCTATAGCTTGAAAAGGTCTACGAATGTAACGTATTGAATGTTTCATCCAGTATAAATACGTAAATATATCGAAATACAAAAACAGCGTAGGTACAATGTATTTATCGTAACCAAGATCGATATGTTCTCCACATCACAGAGTAGGGACAACACAGAGAGCTATATAGTAGTAGTTATCACTAGGTATATTATTTAGGTAAAGATTTTTCCTTGTATACTACAAAAACAAAAATAGAAATAAAACAACAATTACCGGGTATGTTTTATTTATTTCCGTGTCAAGGCTTTGATCTCTAGTGTACGCAACTTTTGCATAATATATGCATATAATGTACATATGTAATTATTTCTTGAAACAATACGCATTTTATAAATTTAGAATTGCAAATTTTGTTGTTATACTGAAAATAAAAATTGTTTAGATATGCTATCGGATACGTGAAATAATTAATGAATTAACAGAGATAAGTTGCGTTAAGCTTAATGACATTGGATACACAATCAAAATATTATTATTGATAAATGATATAATATTGATTGGCGCGAGTTCCGCGAACACCGTGTTTAGTCATACAGTAGTCTTTGGAATTACATATACCTATTGCTAAGCTTTTCCACTACAATTATATTATTGGTATCTTCCAAAGAATGTAAAAATTACACATGATTTAAAATTCTTGTGTTGGATGAGCTGTGTGAAGTTTGTTCACGAATGCAATGAATAGTTAACATTTCAAACATTATCTTTTGCGCTGAAATTGTAACTTACAATGTAGCAGGTGTGAAAATACGATTGTTTGGGCCCGGCGACGGGCTGCCGCTGATGGGGTCACGGATGAATTCTACACATACCCGTGGCCCTGTCGCTGATGCGGCTTGACGGAACACAGTGGGGTTTTGGTCGGTAGGAATCCGACATAACCCACGGCCTCTTCCCCGGAGGCCGTGGGTATCTATGCAAGATTTCCCCACTAAAAAAAAAAAAAAAAGGTGTGAAAATACGATCCATTGCACTTGTTTGTTGAGAACTCACTACAAGTTATATTAATAGAACTTTTTATTATAATTATTTTAGATCTTCTACATCTAACATACTAGTGGAAAATTACAGTAGGTACCTAAAAAATGCGATAAAAACATTTATGAGAAGGTCATGTCTACTAGTTTCTGGAAATAAAGTCACCATGGCATTACATCATGCAAATTAGCAGGACGAAAATATTAAATAAACACGATATTAAAGTGGAATTCTATAAATTAACTTCGCCTTTTATTTGCTATCAAAAGGTCAAGCTCCAGTGTGGGCAGTGGATATTGCGGCATGAATGGGGAAAAATATGTTGATTATTTCCATTGCGGGGCACGGAATCAAGTTCGTGTTGAATTAATTAAAGGTATTGTGGAAACAACGGCGCGGCGGTGACATTTACCCCGAGGCCTGAGGGAGGGCGACCGGCCCACGCGCCCACAGGTCGGGCTGCTCCGCGGCGCCCACGCGTTGCTCTCACAGCTGGAACACTTCCTCGGAGGAAGCTCTCAAGGTGCTGGACATCCGGCTTGATGTGTGTCGCTGAAAACGGCGACACTACCTTTTACGGCTGTATGGGGCAATTAAGCTTATGAAATAATTTTGGTACTAAAGTAGCATAAAGTAACATATCTCATTATCTTGTGCATTCTTCTTCGTTTGGATTTATTTCTTTGAAACAAATAAAAATTTTCCATTAGACTTATCATGGTTAAAAGTCTCGAACAGTCCGAACGATTAGGTATATTTCTTGTACGGATTAATTTATTCCTACAATCCTATGATATAATACATATTATGATGATGTTGATACGTAATCAATTCATATTTGTATTTATTACACTGTGTCATCTCAAATTCCATCAAGTTTCGAAAACAAGTTTTCCACGATGTCAAACACCTATGTTCCAATATCGGCTGATCATTGAGACAATCCCAACTTGACATGATAAGGAAACAAAGCTTTACATACGCTTCAGCGACCACAACAGATTGCAGCCAATTTAATAACACGACACGCACAAATGCAAACACTGTAGCATGCATGGTAGACGTCCTTGTGGTTGTTTTTACAGATGTTAATACGTAAATTGGGCGATTTATGCAGATTTAAGATGCGATTAAGGCATTATTAAACGGAATATTTGGACAGCGTTGCGGCGAACACAGTCATTGTCAGTCTCAAATTAGTTTATGAAATCGTTTCCATGATTAAATTGTACACATTGATTATAAATTTCCCGTTTCCATCGTCGTTCAATAAATTCCATCTCAGACGATACATCAATAGTTCTTAACATACCTGCAGTCTGCACATAAGTAATAAATTAAACGAATTTTAACACATTTTATTTGAATTTATTACAGAAGCTAAGAACCAAATATAGATTATTTTCACGTTAGTCGGGCAATGATGAAAGGTCAAAAGTCTCATCTACTCTTCGTCATGCAGTTTCAACTAATTTCTGTCTTTAATTAAAATATTTAGGACGATTGTTGACTACTGTATCGTTTGTAAAGTACTTTTTTACAAAGTCAAGGTTCGGATCAGTTCCTCGCTTTTTGTGTGAGACGGAAATTAAGCGACAAATTGTTTGTGCTTTAAAGCGGTGTAAATAACTTGCGTTTTTGTGGGTACAGTTATGTAAGGCTGAGGAAGGTCGGTTCGTCACATCGCCATAAAAACAAATCGCCTGATATTCTGCACTAAGGTGTGAATTGTAATGGTTTATATTTGTAGATCTGTGAAGGATAATTTGGTGATATATGATGTTTTGACTTAATGTTTTCGTTATTAAGCGCTGCTATCTGCTAATCGTTGTGTGGATGTTTCTAGTTTTACAAACTCGCTGAAAATACAGTATGATGATATAAAATATAAATCCTAGGAACTAATATTGCACAAATACCTTGTCGAAACGAATCACGAAATGGAATATTTTCTTGGATTTTTTAACATGTTGTAAAGTCAATCCGGGTCATCTATGTAGAGTTGTACATATCTTTTCAAAATGTCAACGTTTATACAATGTTACAAAAACTGGAATTGCAAATTTATTTTATCATCCTAAAGTAATGGCAATTTGAAAGTCCAACAGGACTGTTAGTACATACTACATAGTATTCTGTTCTTAATATAGGAAAATGTATTATATCGTCTCTGCTTATGGTCCCTCGAGCCGGACCACTGTGTTGACCCCACACAGTGGTCTACACCATAACATTAATGATAACGTTTGATTTAATTATTATATAGTTTTCCAATTCTATATCAATTATCAGCTACTTATCTAGCCTGGCGATCTTTTGGTTTTTTCCAAATTTTTAAATAGTTCTTTTATACAGAAACTTTATAATCAAAGTTAAGCATTTGCAAATAATGTATATAAAAAAGATAAGATAACTTTCGAAAGGTGCATAAATTTATATACTTAAATATATAAAAATGAAACACCAAATGTGTCGCTAAGCGCAAAACTGGATAGCGGTGTAGGTACAACTGATTTGGCTATTTTATTTTTTCATTCTTTTACACAGAAAGTACCGGTCAAATGTGGCTACTTGACCACATTTTTTTACTTTTTCTTAGCTAACTTATTTATGTTAAACTTTTATTAACATTTTATGATTTGTTCATGTCATGAATGATTTCATCATTCACTTTTACTAGGTATTTCTTTAAAATATATTGAATCTGACATTATTTACAAATAAACGTAATACAGGTCAAGTTGACACTGATGTGGTATCTTGACCTTGCACATCAGTTTTCATAGGTAGATGCTTAACATTCTTGTTTTAGGCTAAGTTGCTATTATTTTTTAAGTATTCGACTTTTTAAATATTGCAGCCCGAAGCTTTACAATAAACTGTTAGGCTCTGGCTACCTGGTCAAGTTGCCACGGGATTTGTAATTATTTCATACAAAGCATTACATGTCGGATAGGGTTGTCACAAACAAGACACAAATTTTAATGAACTATTTATTTATTAAACTAAATTTAATACATATGTATATGTATATTACTTAATACTTATAGGTATTTATTAATAGGTAAGGAAACATTTATTTTTCATTAGAAATATGCTAAATCGTTGTCATCAAAGAGAGTATAAGTATCTGGATTGTCCGAAATTTGCAGCAAATATATTGATTTTACTATGCAAAACTCGAAACAGATAAAAAAAGGAAAAAATGCAGTCACGTTATTTTTTTGTGTCAACCCTAGGCGTCGGTCAAGTTGCCACGCAGCGGTCAATGTCAACTTGACCTAACCTGAGGCATCAATGCCCAAGCAAATATTTCGACAGATGAGCCTAAAATTGGATAGTTCCCACTGTAAAATCAATCTCTAGGGTTTATTACACAACATATCAAAACTGTACTCACCTGAGATGTGCAATTTAAGCTCTACAAACATAATAATACTGACACCGGCAAAAGATCCTTAGTCACAGTCACACTTTGATACGTTATATTGCGAGAACCAACAGCGTTACCGCTTTAAAATTAAAATATGTTGCCAATTAATATTTTAAAAACCTACCAACATCGATACGTTAGGTCAATTTGCTTTCAATTCTTCAAAATTTGATATTTTGTTGTTAAACGGAAGGTGTGGTCAAGTTGCCAAGTAAAGGTCAAGTAGCCACATTTGACGGTACATAAAGAAGAGAAAAAACGTTAAAATTACGAAGAAAATCGTCTCATACAAACCACGCGAATCCCAGCTCTAAAACATTTGCCGTGAATCGAAGCAAATAACAAAGGCTCAAATGCCTATCCGAGCGAAGCCGGGATGAGCTACTAGTTATGAATAAAAAGTGTATTTCTGTATACCAAATAGGCGATAATATGCAGACAATAAATAAGTTTAAGTGCCGATACAAAAATATGAAGTGGTAATAGTTTGCCCTGGATATCGGGACGTTAAATAAATTTATGGTGTCTAGCCGCGGCCAGAGGTATACTATAAATTTTAAAATTATATAAACCACCATCGCTTCGCATTGTTACAGTGTCCTAGAACATTAAATGTATGGTAATTTTAATAAAACAAAGTTATCGATACTAATATTATAAATGCGAAAGTAACTCTGTCTGTCTGTCTGTTACTCAATCACGCCTTAACTACTGAACCAATTTGCATGAAATTTGGTATAGAGATATTTTGATACCCGAGAAAGGACATAGGATAGGTTTTATCCTGGAAATCCTACGGGAATGGGTTTTTCTTTGAAAACGCTGGCGAAGCCGCGGGCGGAAAGCTAGTTGTTATATATAATATCAAGAAACACTATTCGGGAAATTTCGGTTTCATAAAATGGCATGTCGCTAGCTGACGCTTGCAAATTCATTTGAAGAAACTATTTCATAAATGCATGTTCACACCATATTATTATCTGCCACAGGTCCAAATAAGTTAAAATTAATTGTAATTGTTGTTATTCTATTAGTTTCAGAAGTCGAAATTGCATAACATTATTATTCGACACAACGTAATTCCATCCAATCCAACCTTGATTGTATGAATGCTAATTTGTGTGTATAAAAATAAATAAATTTGTACTTCGCCTTGGATAATTTGTATTAATTAAAATATCGAAATATTTTTCAGTAAAGAAATTCACCTTGGAAACGTTCTCAGACGACGATGTATTGGCCCTTGTTTAACAAATTTTAATTTTTCGAGTAACGAGATAAGTTATCGACATTCCTCAACGTCGATATTTTTGGCCACATTGCATCAATCGAAACAAAAATGTGCACC
Organism: Colias philodice; assembly: GCF_061535455.1. Lineage (NCBI taxonomy): Eukaryota > Metazoa > Arthropoda > Insecta > Lepidoptera > Pieridae > Colias > Colias philodice. The sequence continues at coordinate 11,647,778 of NC_143098.1, read as the reverse complement.
AAGTGAAATATGTACATGTTTTGTAATAATTGATGATCGTAAAAATGGCGCTAAAAATGTTTTATCGTCGCGCATGAAGTTATTACGGAGAGATCGTAATGCTATTCGCATATTAAGATAACTTATACCGGATTTTTTAAAACAACTTTTATATGAAAATATGAAAATGAAAATGAAAAATAAATTTATTTCATACACACAATTTTCAAATACAGAAAGTGGATGAGTCCTCCTAGTAAGTTGACAAAAACCTGTGTCAGGAGGAATATGCTTTAAATAATTTATTTTAATTTGTGTGAAATATATAATTTAACTTTTAAATTCCATAGTTTTTGGTTTCAATGCTAATACTATTTTGGTAGAACTACTACAAGTTATGATATCATAATCTCGAATAAAGTGGAATTACAAGCGTCTCTATTTTTGGACAGGAAGCGTTAATAAGTGGTGTCAAGAGTCAATCGTACGTAACCACCTGCCACTTACAGTGCCCGCCTTAGTAAATATATTCATAGTTCTAATCTAAACTTTCTTTTGATACGTAGAAACAAGTGTACAATTGAATAAACATCAGCTACTGGAAATTTTTACTTATTTACCGAGCATGTTATTCAAATTTTTTTTTTGTGCATCCCCAATCAAATGCTAATTTGCGGCAATTGCTCACCACCACGTGATGTCCTGTTTACCGTTCCCGCATTGGGACCATCGATCATGTCTCGCGCCACGTGACGAGCCCGAGTCATTCAGCATTGCCTCGCACTGGAGCCGCCACCTGGCCAGATTGCACCGGCGCGATCTGCCTCGCTCCGGGACTCTCCACCTCACAGATTATCCCGATTACCGCTATTAGCCGTCATTTGACCCGATCGTTATCCTATTGATCGACCAATTAGCGTGTCGACTTCTCTGAGCGATCTACATTAACTTACGTGTAATCTTTCGAGATAACAAACGAGTTCCCCAAAATTTCTACCGTCGGTCGAGGTAAATGACTCGAGTCACATGACTTCCAACGCATGACGTGCGGGCTCGTAAAAAGTTTGTATGTCTATCTAGCGCATTAAAATTACCATAAACCGAGAGGAAATGACACGGTTGAGTGCCCGCAATTAAACAATGCTGAATTACTTAGTTATCGAGAGAACGAGTTTTTAATTCGATGATATAGGTTTGGAAAATTTCCACAAGTTTATGAAATTAGTTTTAGTTCGATAAGCAACTGTATACAATACTGTTATCGGTAGGACAGGAATATTATAAGAAAGTATTAGAAGTGACGAAAGGAGAGACGCAATAGCACAAACAGACGGCTTGCGTCACCGTTCGCATGACTTCGGAGGGTTTGAGGATATTCATTCTTTATTCCTGTAAATCACATTGTTTGCTAATTTTGGTTGGGGCAAAATTAAAAACATTATTATTTTTAAAGCTAAGAAAGAAAGATGCTGTACATAACCAAACAATTTGGTTGTATAAGTTTTAAAGTCTTAACAATATATGAATTGATGTAGCGCTTAAAACTAGCATTTTTCTTACACCTAAGTTATGTATTGGCTCATTCGCCTTCCTGTCACAAATAAAAAAACGACATTATTATTAGACCGTAACATTTGCCAAATGGACGCAAGAATAGATCTTACAGTAAAAGTCAGATAATATACACGTTGAAGTAAATACATTTCAGGATAATTATATTATATTTGATCCAGCTTTGGATATGAAAATGGTTGAGTTTCTCCCGTGCGCGTGGGCGGAACGAAGCCCTAGGGCGTCGCTCGTAATTTCGTAAAGGGAGGATGTTAAAGGTCAAGCAAGTAAACAGCAAGTAGGTGTCCTTTGTGGGAACACTGCGAGTGGGCAGATGTTGTTCTTAATTGGTTGACATTTTACGCCGTGGAAATTTCTTTCTTAACAATTTTTACTGTTTATTCAATCTGTTTTGCAAAGTCGAAGTTCGAGAAGTTTATTTTTGAAATGTGTTTGGTGACTGAATTGTGATAGTTTGTCGTTGTTATTCTTCTGATTAAATGTTCTGAGTTATTCTCTATCTCTCATTAAAGCAATTTATATATCAACCTACAAAAGATTTACATAGTATAGGTGTTTATATTATCAAGTAGAATTCTTACTACTTACTAACTTACTTCTCGCTATCCTTGCTTCTCCGTAATCGTTTTCCAATAATAAACGGTGTATTCTATTCTATTTATATAAAACACCAAATTATACGTATTTACTGTGTAACATCAATGGGATATTTGCCAAATGGAAATCGCCGAATATACTCCCATCTATTGTTGCACGGCTCATTCATAATTGCTATAAATATATGGGCATTGGTGCAAAGTTAAACTTGGATTTAAATATACGTAGGTGGTGTCTTCGCGACGGCGTAGTCTGTTGGTCTGATAGGAAATAGTTTGGTTAATTGAAGAACTGAAGAACTTTGGCACAATTTGAAAGCATTTGTAGCAAAATATACCAATTCCATTAAGTTTAAAATTAGTTTAGAAACAGGTTTGTAGTTCATAAATACCTTGAATATTTCTAGTATCTTATTCAATGATCTTATTGGAAATATTTAAGGTTTATTTTAATTACATTAAAAAAAATACCTTTATTAACGTAATATTATACCTTGAACGTGTCCAAAAATATACTCGGTACAAATATAAACGTGAAAGTTGTATTGTCATAGTCTGCATTGTCTGCGCACTAATTGTTTGTTTATTAACAATTAAACCAATTAATGATACACGATCATATACGGATGGATATAAAAAAATGAGCAAAGCTGAAGCTGGTTTTTATTCGTGCAGAAGAATAACAACAACAATTTCATGACTTGGAGAAAATATATTTTTCCGCATGGGGCAGCTTTTGCGCCATACTATAGTGGATAGTATAGAAGCGTAGTCGCCTACAGAAAGCTAGTATGTTCAAGGTGAAGTGTAAACGAGTAGGGCATATGATGATCGATAGAGTTTGGGCACGGGATGATCTGTGACCGGCGAGCGGCGAGTCGCGACCTACCGCACGGCGGGCGGCCCGCGCCGAAGGTCTGGGTCGCACACCTACGCGGACCCCGTGCCGTGTTGTGACATACCTACGTAAACTGTACACATTTGTATATGTTGACGATATCATAGTATTGATGCTCGGTGGGTTAGATAATGAGATAGTAGGTGCTTCGTAGATGCAATCCTTAAACGGGTGGGTATTGTAAGACTCCAATTACTGTTGTTTTTATATTTGATTTATTTAATGTCCCACTAAATATTTTGTTGTGGGGTTACTTATACGTTAATACTGTTTTATTTGATCATGTACTCTTTGAATATATACACATCAGAACAAACCTGGTAACGAGCGGATGTCTAAATACACCGCCGGAAGTGACGCACGCGCAGAGCCAACCCTTCCCAATAAATTTGGATTCTGCTTAATTTGAAATCGCACATTTGGACATCGATATTTTAGTCATACACGAATACAAAACTTAGCTCGATTAGCATAAAAATGGTAAATCAAATACATAAGGCCTTACTCAGTTGTAACAGGAAATAATAAACGAATCGTGGTTTCATTTTCTTAGAATTACATTTACCTTTATCCCTATTTGTTAAAATGAATGCGCCCTTTCCATTGTTTCGCAAAAGCGGATAATTGACATCGATTGAAAATAACTTTGTATAAAATTGTGAAAAAACACGTGTTTTTCTCTTCTCTTCTTTCATTTTTTTAATATAATTTTCTAACAATACAATTTAACTAAAACAAGGCACATGTTATCTAAGAATTCAGATCATTGTGGTTAAGAAAGCTCCAAGTTAAGCGCATATCGAAATGCAGCGTGAAGTGGGTCTGCTATTTCAGTGTGAAATCTTGCGCATGTGCTTCCTCGGTCTATTCTCGTTAGGCTATAAAGGGAGAGGCCCGCGCCGGCTATATTAAGATATGGCCAAACGACGCACTGGACAGGGGCCAGACTTACACGTAAAAATGCACGCTAAGAATAGAAGACGAACTTTCTTTCTAACAGACTGGATGAATGATTTTGGTAAGAATAGTTTCGTTTTGTATTTCCAATTGTTTGACTATAATGTGAATAGGCACTAAAGATTTCATTTATCTTCTAACCTTTGCTCGAGTTTATTAATGTCTAAATATAATTCAGCGTTGATATGTAAGCTCAGATAAAAATTAGTTCCTTTGATAAGAGAGAAACAATCAGCTAGGTCATTGCACAACATAATGCAATGTTCGTTATGTGAAGAGATGCACGTATTGGAATGCCATCCCAGCGGCCGCGGCGGGGTGTCGAAGATATTGGGTTCATTATCAGTTGTGGTGAGTCAGCGGAGAGGCGCCACCACCTGCCTGGCGCCGCGCCAGCCTATCTAGCTCAGATGCACCGACGTCTAACCAGCTATTCGTGCCGCAAATAAAACTATTGCTTTTAATTGCGCCTAAGGATACTGTGACTGATGACCTTCACTATAACACTAGTGAAAACCATGTTTGTTGTTATTTGTAAAACAAAAGTTCGAGATCAGATAAATTTGGAGGAATAGTTGAATTTATCGAGTCGAATGATTAGCTAGAAGTAGCCTCAAGATTAACTCTATACAAACAGTAAAATGATACGTCTGATGTCGTTTCAAAAGTTGTAATAAATCTAAATGCAAACGACGCATCTATTCAGATGTTTGATCGTATGTAGAATTGTGTAATGATATAAATTGTAAGAGAGGATTAATGGCACGTTGTGTTAATGCTGTGTAGCGTGTGTAGCAGTCGTCGGCAGCTGCTCCTGCGTGTTGTTTAAACGCTTACACTTGCACATCTCATTATGTGATCGCATTGTTTCATTAATCTTGTATCGCTCGTATTGAGATATCGTCTGACAGAGCGAACCGTGAACATGACACTAAATATTTTTCGGACTTTTGAAATTTCGTAACTTCACATTACATCAGACGTATATGTATATAAAGTGAGTAACATTGAATAACAAAATTATTAAAATCTTACGTTTACGTAATAAATTCGTCAGATTTTTTGCTATTACATCAAAAACCTGTTTTTATGTTGTCGAGTTATCGACGAACAAAAAAGTTAAATTATATCAATGTCGGTTTAGTTATTCATAAGAGAGCTAAGTTCTTTGGCATTGAAACTGAAACGAGTAACGATAAAGAAATTGCGTAATAAAAAAATATTAATTGAATGTAATGTAAAGTCATGATAGCAAAGCATGTGGGCTCATCAAAGGCACAATGAGGAAAATTGCATGTTTAAATGATTATCTACCGTATCTCGAGGTTTTCGATATATATTTTTATAAATAACGCGCCGCTGAGATAAGACAAGCGCGGTTTGGACGATAGTTGTCGGCGGTTGCGCAATTATTCTTACATAATGAGATAAATGAGCTTTTGTCGACGCCTTCGTGTTGTGCGAGTTATCGTCACTTGTACGGACGTTATCTGGTAAAGCATTTTTATCGAATGTGTAAGATTTCATTACTAGCACTAAGTAATAAGGCTATAGGGAAAATTTTATCAAGCCTGTTTTATTTGTCTTTGATGAATGTTTAATATTCTTTTAGGAACTTTCTTGAATCAATGTTTCTCTAAAAGTACATCGGATGTTAGTTATTTTACTATGGGTCCCTATACAGATGTGCGTTATAAGCACCAATGGCGCCCCGAAGTCTATCGTCGGCGACACGCACAAAGCCACGCGGGTTTCCTACCCACAACCCGCCTCCAGATGCAAACATTATTAACAATTAAAACGGCTGTGGGCGTCATCGTCTAGAAATATCTCGGACAATTCGTTCAAAACAAAGAGTACGATACAATTTGTTGAAATGGCAGTGTTAGGTCATATGACACTTGCGGTTTGTCATGTATCTTACTTTTAGACGTGTTTATCTGTTTGTAGTTTCATTCATACTTAAAACTTTACGCCGTCTTTCCATCGGAATTTCTCTTAACCAGATAATCAGTGTTAACATACGAGTTTATTCATAATTGAACGCGGCGCTCACAAGACGTTGGATCGCAGTAAAAGTGCGTGGTGGTGTGGTGTTGCAATGGTGCTCGGTGCGCGGTGCAAGGTGATGCACCAGAATAGTGCGTTGTGCAAGCGCGGCCAGGGTCGTCACGAGCCGGGCCGAATTAAACCCGCGGCAAGTGGAGCGACGCGGCTATCTGCATGGGAGGCTCGCACATCCACTGTGAAAACGATAATCTTCTGTTTTACGAATGCTTCTGTTTTCGTAGATGAAAATAAATTGAGCATTTTGATTTTGAGGATATTTGTAACTGTTAATGATTCTTATCATATTATGTACTAGCTGTTGCCCGCGACTTCGTCCGCGATTCGGTCGTTTTTCGTCATTCGTCGTTTAATAAAAATACGTGACACTTTATTTCTGAATGTTCTTAATTGTCTCTTATAAAATTTAACTACATTAAAATTGAATACTCTGATAAGAAAATCTTAAAATCATCGAAAATCATAGACATCGAATATCTGAGGAAAACATGAATGAATGTGATTTAAATTCTACATTTCTTAGTAATTAAAATAATAATCTAAATTAAATGTAGATTAACAGTTTGAGCGCACCATTATAGAATATGTACCTAAGTAATAAATTACGTTAGTTTACATAGTAACTTTACTAAAAACACGATGACTTTCTTTCGCGCTCGGTACCACAAACTAAACATGTTTGTGGTACGTGGCCCGTGTCACTTTACCCCCCACGAGTTCCCCTCCGTTGCTATGCGAAAATACATTCGTCGCCCTACTGTAGGAAAAATTGTAATACTGCGGCCTGGGCGTTATAACACGCTCAGGGAATTCCTGAGTGCTGATAGACTTCCGTCTATCGGCATTTATACCAATTTTATATTAATATCACCATCTTGAGGAAAAGCTTCTAATGTCGATTTAAAACGCATATATACGGATTAACCTGATGAATTAACATGTTCTAAAATTGTGAAATGAGTTCAGTTTTAAATTCGAGAAATATTGATTTCTTGTATTCGATTATTCGTCGTAGTCGAATACAAAATATATTTAAAGAAACTTAGGTTGGCCTTCAGGCAAAAGGGATCCTATCAAATGATAAACTTGACCTTGTATCTTAAAAGTAAGAATGAAAGGAGCATCTAATAATTGTTGAGCACCAAAGGATCATTTAAAACGCAATACTATAAGAGCTAATATTGTCTAAGAACTGTTTAGATTGCACATGTTCCTCTAAAACTTAAAAGTAGTGATTTCAAAGGTTCCGGCGTATCTTCAAACGAAAGCCGACTCCTTACTCCACTTTAAAGCATTACAAAAAGAACATACTACGTTAATATCGCCTATACAGAAGATGATCTGTAATCAATTGTGAGGTTATAAGCAAACCCACTTTTATATTATTTTGTCGGACCACACCACCGAATTTGTAGATTGATCTTCTATGTTTACCTCTAAGTCATTAAGACTATGTCGAAATCTGTCTGCAATAAGACGGGCCTCTCGCTATTCGTCCGTTTAAAGAGACCAATAGTTTCAATTCTTAATCTTTCATTAAACAAACTTATTAATCGTTCTTGTCTCAAATAATGGTAATATTCGCGTCCCTACTCTAGTCATTGCTTATGCTCATGTTCATCTTCGAGAGATCGAATAATATTATGGTGCACCCTATTATTTGTCAAACGGTCTTCATATTGAGTAAAAGTTTCAGAATTCTCGAGATAAAATATGACGATCGTGATCAGCTGTGAGACGTAATTCCCTCTCAGTGAGGGTTTCGGTCTCACGGGATAGTACAATATGCCATTTGCGATCAGCTGTGAGACGTTATATATACCCTCAGTGAAGGTTTCGGTCTCACAGGATAGTACATGCCGTTCGCGGTCAGCTGTGAGCCGCAATTCTCGTTGTGAAGCGGTTTCAGGTTCGGCATAACACATGTTGTTTTCGGTCAATAGTAAGCCTCTTATCTCTAACGATCCTTGAGAACTCTTATTTCTCATTTTCTTAACTTTGCTCGAATTTCGATATATAAAGATTTTTTAGGTGGCACTGATGCGGGTGAATAAAAATTAAAACGGACTAAGAGTGTTATAATCTCAATCATCATCATCAATACATATAATAAAATTGTGGAAAAGTGATGTCTGTACAATTAAAATATGTAGAAAAAAATTAGCAGGTGGTATTATTATCGAGAAATCGAGAGAAACCATTTTTTTCTCTTAAAAGCTCCCCCCCTCCCACTTCCCGAACTCCGATTGACCGTAATTTATTTTTCCTTACATTTTTATCATATCCTTTTCTAATGGGTTTCATCCTACTGCGATTTTTTTTTTGTTTCAAAAATTATCTACCCTGGTGTATAGGTAAATTTTCCACATAAAATGTCCTTTAAATTATGTCGTATTATATTTTTAACCCCCGACGCAAAAAGACTGGTGTTATGTGTTTGACCGCTATGTATTTCTGTGTGTGTGTGTGTGTGTCTGTCTATGGCACCGTAGCTGGCTAACAGGTAAACCGAATTAGATGCGGTTTTTTTTGTTAGGCAGAATATTTTCCGACGCTGGTTCTTAGATAAAGTGTATCAAAATTGGTTCATCCACTTATTATACCTACATAGGGGTAAAAGTGGGAATGAAAAAAATGAAAGTTATAATTTATTTTTAAAGATCGTCGGGAAGTTTATGAAATTATTTATTCCTTTTTCTATACACTTTTCTTTGTCTAAACGGTTTAGTTACGTGCTCTCTCTCTCTTCAGCCTTTAGTTACGTGCGTGAGACAGGAAAGATCTAATTTGGATTTGTTTCTGGATTTGATAAAAACTGAGTATCGATTAAGCTGATCAGTGGCTACTGGCTACACCATAGATTATTAAAAACATCCGTTTAAGAAAGGAAGGAAATAGAATTTGCTCCTCTCCCCCCCCCCTGGTTCCTAAAAAATAATATGACATAATTTAAAAGAAATTTTACGTAGAATTAGTTAGGCATTTCTTTTTTGATTTTCGATATTATATACTAATCATAATTTTTAATTACAATATGTAGTAACTATTTGGTATAGGTTAGGCATTTCATTTCTTGATTTTCTTTAATAATTTGGTACGTAAGTTTTTTAGCTCAGTTTAGTAAGAAATTTTAATAACAATTCTTTTAATTATTTATGGTAGTACAACAGTACAGTATGGTTGTACGTATTTACTCAATAATTGTATGTTAAATAGTAATTCAGCATGGGCGTAGCCACGGTGGGGCTGGGTGGGGCGCTTACCCTGGCTTTGATCTGGTAGGTACTAATTGTGAAGGGGAGTGGGCGTGGGCGTGGGATTGGGACTGAACGTGGCATATGGCGTGGGAGTGCGAGTGGGCGCGGGAGTGGGAGCATGAAAATAAAAATGATTTTTTATTGTTGCCCCACCCTGAGCCCATGGTCATAGGTCCCATAGTCACTATTCCACGCGAACGAAGTCGCGGGGACAGCTAGTAGACAAATATAATCAGAAAGCTAAGCTCAACCATAAAAGATAGACATTTATGATGTCGGGAGATATTTTTTATATAATATGGAGAACATTTCTTTCATACTTGATTTCTGTGTAGCTTTAACCATTAAGATACACGCATTAAGAACGCACACGCGACGAAAGCTTAAAAATGGAGTTGCTGCTCTACTCACGAATATGAAAAATAATTGTACCAAGTTTCGTTTAAATCCGTCGAGTAGTTTTTGTTTCTATAACGGTTATACAGACAGACAGACGGACAAACATTTTTGACGTCGATGTCGATCTCTAATCACCTCGTGATAGTTATTTAGGAAATATATTTCATGTGCAGAATTGACCTCTACAGATTTAATATAAGTAGGTATACATATATTTAGATTCCAATTTCCATGTAACGTTAAATTCGACTATATAATAACTAACAGACAACGCAGGTTACTCTCGTTTCCGTAAGTTGAGGCGGCTACATATTCGGTCCTAATAACATGACTTTTTGTGAACGAAACGACAGCGCGGTTTAATTCGATGGCAACACCATCAGAAAAAAGGAAATATTTTTAACTTTGAAAAAATATTATGATTTACACTATTAATACTATTTTAACATTAACACAAAATATAAGACTATGAGTGTGTAAAAATAAATTCAGCTAGTTTCACATCACACTTATGTTTATAATTAGGTATACGACATGAAAATATATTAATTACCAAGCAATAATCATACAGATAAATACTGAACAAAAGTATTAACAGTCAAAGTATATTTTTACTAACAACATGTAAATGATGAAGGAATAATAATTATCAACGAACTAACCTTTTGAGTCCTCGTGATCGAATTATTAAAACACGAAGATTTTTAAAAATGTAACCAATGAACACAATCAATATTAGATTAACTGTAATGGTGTCTAGTTTGACTTAAAATAATATACATCTACCCTCACTTTTAAAAATGTAGTATATTCACACGAATTATATAAGCGCACCTTATAGGGAAGGGAAGATTTATTATGGGTTAAAGAGTTAAATAAATAAATAACATAATTATATTTAAATTATTAATTTTTAACATTGTGTTCAGTAGTGTTAACATGTAAATTGATTTGATTTTTACGAAATCTCATAGATGGCGCTGAATCAAATTTGTCTTTATAGTACTAAGATTCATTAAACAGTTTCTCTGCCCAAATTACGTAAATGACGTAGTTTTTATAGTGTAAAGCTAGATAATAGCATGGCTTACTCAAAAACAACATTTAAACATGAGTCTTTAGATTGTACGCTGTCGTAGTTCACGGAATACGTAAGAAAAGTAAAGGTTCACAGCTCCTCCCCCGGAGGTGATAGCATGATAATATGTTTAAAAAAACCTCACACGACCTGTTAGTAATATTCATGCAAAATTTGAAGTCAATCTATGCAGTACTTTTCGAGATTAGCTCGGACAAACATACAGACAAACAGACAAACAGACAAACAGACAAACAGACAAACAGACAAAAATTCTAAAAACTATATTTTTGGCTTCTATATCGATTATAGATCATGGATTATGTATTCTTTTAAAAAAATATTCAATGTACAGTTTTGACTTTCCTACGATTTTATTATATGTATAGATATAAAGACCAATATTCTGTTCAATAACCCAATGAAAATGTATTATAACAGGTCCTAATATTTCTACGATACAGGAATCCGTAAAAATGTTACGTAAAATTAATGAAATCATCCTACAGTAAATACATTGTTTGTTGTTTCATTGTAAAAAAATTTTTACAATGATACAGTAGACAATACAGTTTTAGTTCAAGAGCAATATTCTCGATTATTATGGTCTAAGATCCGGGATTAGAAAAATATACCCTCATCTGTTATTTAGATGAAACAATTTTTTTATAAGCTGATTTCAATATCATGAACTTATAAAACAATCTATTATGAGTGTCACAACGTGAACGTCTCGAAGTCTGGGTGGCGGAACATTAGTCAGGCCGTGACAGAGCACTGATGGCTGCGCGGGCGATCCAATCAGCCGGAGACAAATTGAGTGTCCGCGCTCGCCGCCAGCCTCACCTGTGTCAATAGAGCCGCGATACGCGTTGTGTGCAATTTGCAGCGGCTTCGTGTGACCCACATTGTGGATCTTTGATGTATTCGCTTTTATTGATTGTTATGTTCTCGCGTTTGGGCGTTTCAGCCATCGACACTATAATGCAGTTCTTCAGATCTTGGTTGCAAACAGGAGAATCTAAACCTAGTTGTTGCATAAGTAATTATTATTAAAGGTACTAAATCGAATACAGTTGTATACAAAACAAAGATAATTTCACTTATCAATTCGTTACTAGAGCCAGTAGTTTCTCGAGAATATCTTTATTGAAGATAACAATAAAAAGAGCTATTAAGTGTAATAAAGCGCTTCCTGAAAGTAAAACTTGCTTGCGATCTTATTGCAAAGTTTTGCACACTTACAATGTTGATTAATTTATAATTTTATTAGTGCACACTTTCTTTCTGGCCATTTATCATTCCGTATAAATGAATGTATGTAAATGAGTTGCAAGCGTTTTAAATTGCTCCAGCATACTTGCATAATTAGTGGCTATAATTAGACGTCGGGCGGAGTGAGGTGGAAACTTACCGCACTGCTCAGGGCTTCGGAAAAGTACCCCAGCAGTGGACTCACAGCTGATAACCGCCTCTCGAGCTCATACCGTCTAGTCTTGTAGAACTCACTTGCTCTTTATTTAGTATTTACCTGTGGGTTTTTACGACTCGCTTTATCTAGATAATATTCGATATCAACACTAACGATTATTTATTCATAATTCACGATGAATAAGCAAATGTTTCATTTAATCAATTGGAAGTAGATACGTAGGTTGTATCTTATTGTAAGTTGTTTTGTTTTGGTACGAGGTGAAGGCTACGTGCTCGGGGCTACCCCCTCCAGCACGGGCGTCGCCCACGAGCGGCACGGGCGGCTCCCCGCTCCCAGTCCCATAGGAGCGATACGCAATGTCACAGCTGGCTGATAAGGGCCGGAAGGGCGACGACCTCGCCGGAAGTCTTATCAGCGCCACGGTCGCTGCCCAAGTGCAACTGTTTTTAAGACATTTTTAAATGCATATCTGCAGTTGTTGATTGTCCTGTTAGGTAACCCTAACAGGACAATCAACAACTGCAGATATGCAAATCAAAAGTTAACACTTTTGATTTGTTATGGTTTTGATTGCATATGAAACTGTTATCTTATTTCAAACTTTAAACGTAGCAGATTGTAAATATCTAGGTTGACTGTCTGTGCAAATATAACTTCAATAGAGATAAGAAGCAAAACCTCTCAAACATTCGTCACTAACTATTTCAATTATTAAATAATTAATTGAAATTGTAATAAACACTTCGAATACTTGTTATTGTTTTTCAGAAGAGATCTGAATCCAAAATAGATTCGTAAGTCGTTATCAACAATAAACGATTATTTTCGATCTCACAGCTCCCGATTCTAATTCTACAACTCGTAAGATGTGATTACAGTGCATGCCAAAACAAGGCGGATGACCACGGACGACCATTACAATACATTAGCGGAGATAAATCAGTTGCGACTGTTTGAATTCAATTAGCGGAGCGTTTGAGACGAAACACGAGGCCGGGGTGGAAATAGCCGGCGATTGTCCCGCGGAAATGCTCCCATGGGGACGGGAATAGCGCGGTTATGTCACACGTCAGCGCCGGCGCACGTCAGCTGACCTTCGCAATATTTCTATCGGAGATATTGCATTTTTTAAGATGTGACGATGTATTGTTTTGCTAGGTTTTTGGTGTCGCTGTTTGTCAGGATTGTTGTTTCTTTTTTCGTCTAGTCGGAATTAAATAAGGTTGCCTGGAAGATATCGCTTCTTAGCGATAAGGCCGCCTATTTGTACCGCTTCATTGTTTGTGTACTATTTTGGTTTGATTTTGTTTTGTGTGTGCAATAAAGTGTTTTTTATTATTAATTCAATAGATTGTTTAAACGCTATAAAAATTTACCCAATATCCGACTATTTGAATGTATTTTTTTCTTCATACAAATTACCTAATTATTTTGCGTTCGCTAGGCTTAGTTCTATTTATAAGGCTCATTAATATTATTTTGTTGAATGATTAAATGATAAAGCGTTACATAAAACGAGTTTTACACCATATAATCAAATGGTCTTAGAACGATTGCTACAAAACTTCATTGTTATGTTTATTGTGCCAACGATGAAACTACTATTTTGCTTGAAATCTCAACAAAATAGCTCATAAATATTGTAAGAATAACTCGAGGAAGGATTAAAATTGCGTTCTTCTGTAATTTATTTCAATATCGCGAATACCGAGAATATTTTGAATTGACTAAGATCTTTGTGTATTGTATATTTTTGAAGTTCCGCATTGTGTACAGTGGCGATGATAAATTAACCGAATGTTTTGTTTATTTCAGGTAACGGTGACTCGAGTGCAACTTGCAGTTAGACTGCGACCTGCCGTGGTACTGTTATCAGTTACCAAACACATGATAAATTAAACAGCATACACTACGTATTATAAGTACGAGTAAGAAGGTGGAGAGTGGTTTTGAAAAAAAAAAATAAAAAGGGTTAAGAAATGTGGCTTAGCCATACTTTAAATTCAGTTGTTCATTTTTGTTTACTATTGTGGAATCACTTCCTTTAACGTCTAATCGTGTGTGTGTGTTAGTGTGCCTTTCTTCGTAGTGGTAATAATATGTTGTGTCGCAAACATATTATCTACATATTTTACTTATAATATTATTTGTATATTTTATTCACACTAAATACACATCGCATCGCACACGTGAATCATTATTGCGATTTGCGAGTCATAAACTATTTATATCAAGGCAATCGTTTCTAGGAAAATCTCGCTGTTAACTAAAGTTTTATAAGCGTTATTATTTTTGCACGACAACCGGTTTTCGTTAGTAGGTTTCGAAGTTGTTTTTAAAGTTCAACACAAGTTTGTGTGGAAAAATTGTCGCTCGTAATTTTTTTTTTATATAACGGCCTATTTATTTGGCAAATAACATGAATGAAAGGAGATGATAGGCGTTGAATCGATATACTTGCACGATATATTTTGAGACAGCATCTTGTTCCAACATGCACATAGCATCATTGGCGACTTGCATAATAAAACAATTTTGACATAATTACGGTCTCGAGTACTTCTCAAACAATACTAATCCTAAGCCTCGAACCTTGATCCCTATGACAGTTCGTCGTGATTGTTCGTATAATGGGTCGTGTCTTGGTCGTGTTGATACTTTACTATTTTATAGGCAAAGGCGTGGCTTGCATTCAGCCACGTCGGTAAACATGTTTTTACAAATATTATAAACTAAAATTTTTAACGTCTATTATGTTGTTGTTGTGTTGATATAAGTTTTTTAGCATAGATTAAGTAGGTAAGTAAAACGAAAGTTTTCCAAAACATAAAAATGCACCTTATCATTTTCTCGTAATTTTTAACCCGTTAAACACGTATGCTCTAGTGTATATTTTATCATGAAAATGGATGTCCCCATTTAATTTGTCTGAGAAACTTTTGTTATCATGGGTAAATGGATATTTTTCAGGTATATTTCAGGTTTGATTTTTCGGTTTTAAAAATATGTACTCATTTCCCTTATCAACATTTGTTTATCGATACTTTCCGCACTAGTCGATAAATGCCAACGATGTAAGTTTTGCAGGACGTAAACGTAAAGTCAGATTGAAATAATTTCTCGTAAATGTTAAGAATTGTTATAATTCCAACGGAATATCATTGTAATGGCATAAAGCTACGTAAAAATTAATAAATGCCATTTTTAAACGCCTCCAATACGTTTCTAATTAAATGGTGACGCCATTACAAGTTTGTCTCTTGAGAATATTAACTGTCAGTGTCATAGGAATCATCATTCGCCGAGCCGAGTATAATTAATTTATAATTTGTTGATAAGGTTAATCTTATTATTATTTTTGATATGTTTGTGATAAGCGGACGATTTTAATAATCAAACATTGTGATTACAAAGTTCCTATTTTATAATATTAATTGTATAATATTTTACAATTTTTGGCCAAACTACAAGTAACTCTGTCCGTTTTAATTAATATTTAGGCAAAAAGGTAAGCCTCAGATAATTAAAACTCATCAAAATATTAATTATAAAGTATTATTACTAGTCAGTAGGTACCTATAATGATACTAATGATTCATATGATAAAAAAGAGGTTTTTGAAAAACAAAATGTTTACTTATGTTTATTAAACTTTGAAAAAGAAGACAACAAAAACGTGTTTACAATTTATTCATAAACATTACATTAATTAATTAAGTTTATATAAACAGTATGCGTCGCAATAGAAACTATGAATAATAAATGAAAGTACATAAATACTATTATGTTATATTATTACACAAACAATCTCCATATATGTAATATACATTTAATTATTTAAAGCAAATTAAAACAAGTTCAAAAAATCATACAAACAGAACGATTGTGTTCATGGATTCCGATGACATTCCATACTGTGTTCAATATTTAATTTATCGGTAAAACCTATTTTTAATGACCACAGTTTGCATGTGAAAAAAATATTTAAATATATTAGAATTTATTTATATTTATTATTGAAGTGAAACTTCTTTATCGGGGAACTCTTTAATAGTTGTACAAATAGGAAACCTTAGAACTACTTACATATAGAACAGAGTACAACTATTTTGGCGGTCTTATCACTTAATAGTGATCTCTTCCAGGCAACCACGGTAAAAGGTAAACAAGCAAAAAGATTACTATGTACACTGCTACTCAATTTATGTTGAGCCATAAAACATATTTAGACTTTATGCGGCGATTACACCTAACGAGTACAGTGGCCAGTCAGTGTCCTCGGCCGAGTGCTCGGTTGGTATAAACACTTCAACGAGTGCTCGGCCGAGTACTCGGCCGAGAAGAGCGGCGAGACAGTCACTAGAATCCCAATTTGTTTACTCGGCCGAGTACCCACTCGCTATCCCGCTCGGCAGGTATAAACACGCACTCGTCGCGTCACTCGGCCACTCGCCACTCGTTCGTTTCGTCATTGTATTTTTTCAAAGAATTATTATTTTTATTTATTATTTCTAATAAATCCCACAATTCGTTAATAATATCTGGTAACAGCCGATTTAAAACCCGTTTAAATTTTTTTTTTTTTCGATCCATTGCAGACGTCCGCGTCGTGATCAAAACTGAACTGACTCGCCACTAGTGAAATACGTGTAAACACCCACTCGGTTCGGCAACTGTCTCGGCCGAGAGCGTATTTACTGACTCGCCACTGTACTCGTTAGGTGTAATCAGCGCATTAGACACAATACTTGAGATGTGCGCTGGGGGCACAGGTCTAATGTGATTACTTCTAGCGGAATGTAAACAAACGATAATATAAATTAAATCATAATCCCAGCATCAATCTAGCGAGCCGGTTCCTTGTGCCAATAAAATTTTTGTTCCATTCCATTTTATTGTATCCATTGAAGAAATGAATTCGGAAAATCTTACGTTGCCTGAAGTTGTTAATGTGTGCGTACCTGTTGTAAAAGTTCATTTCATTCAGTTATTTCTTTATAAGAACTAGGAAGTGAAATCTCTATACCAAGTACTCAACATGATGCCTGCATCACCGTAAATTTTTCTCTCAAATTGCTTATAGTATCCACTGCCTAAATTTATTACGATTCAAACAATAAATCGCCAACGTTGTTAGTTTATAAATACATCTTGTTAACAGCAGTACCCGGCGTTTTTACGGTGTCAGGTTTTACATGTTTTTATTATTATTTAAATAAATAAGCATTATTTGTACCCGTCGACCGGCGCGCGTCGCATTAAAGCGATAACGCGCCGCGCGATTGCCAATTCTATTTAAAGATCTCCGCACTTCCTCGAGATAACGTTCAGTTGTACGCCAAGGACTGACTCTGAGACCGCAGATATTCGGTTTACCTGTTTGCATGTATTCGCCGAGATATATCATATAGGCCTATTATTAGTTCATTGTTGTTGGCTGTGATTGTGGAAATATTTCGGTTTTACTCATTTTCCTTATACGACGAACGACTATAAACTTTAACGAAGTAATTGACTGTTGACATTTGCGAAACAAACTCAAACATTTTTTTTCGCTAATGATGTTTTCAAGTGTTTGAATCTTATAAATAAACACTTAAGTAGGTAATACAAATAGCGGATATTCATTAATCAATAACTGAATAAGCATCACGCACATCGTCCCTGAAAGTAATCGACTACTTATCTACGAATTAATTGTATCAGTCTGATTTTTCTTTCAGGCATTTAATCCTACTCTATCCATTAATTATTATAATCAATTATTATTAGATCAGCAGTCGTTACTATAAACATGAAAACATTCATGAAATTAGCGTACAAAGTGGGGCGTGCATCGATTGTTTTCGCAAACAATCCCAAGATTATCGGAATCCAACGGTGCGACTAAACAAAGTGTGTCTAAAATAGCTCGTATAACAACCGCTGAGAATAACCACGAGTGGGCAAGTATCGACCGGCTATTCTTAGCCGCGGCTCGGCAACTTGTTTCAGCCTTTGTTGGGCAAAAATAACCGAACCCTCGCCTCGTGGAGCCTGTGGGAACTGACGCCGCTTATAGCCATCTATTCTGGGCCCCGCCTCCGATGCTCCATACGAGCTATAATTGGGTCCCGATCGGGTTTTATTAGCTTCACACTAGACACCAAACCTAATACTGCCAGATGAGGAAAAAACCACAAAAAATTGTTGCAATACTTAAAAAATATATGAGGAAATAAATTATCAAGATAATAACGATAAAGATAAGTCAAAACAAACTCATTGTTGAGTTTATACAATCAATTTTTGGCGTGACAACGCAAGCGTATTGATATTACGGCTACGCTTATCGAATATTTGTATAAAATATGAATTATGATGTCGTCAATCGAAAATACATGTTTCAGATGTGTACAGAGGAAGGTTAGGGAGAAGCACATTAAACATTAAGTGAAGTACAATTTGATTACATCCTGCTGCAGGCAAGTTTAGCGTCTGTAAATATCACATTAAACGAATAATTCTGTTTATACTTGAAAGTATAAATGAAAAGTTTCTCAATGGTATTGCCCTGCGTTCAAATCGAAACATACAAAAAGTGGAGCACTGCACGTGTCGTTTTTTATTTAAATCTCGACGACAAAAAATTGTGTCGCGAGAAGTGACAGTTTATTAGTCCAGAATTAGTAGCAGTTATAAATACACTCTTGAGGAATGCGCATCTGTTTATAGACGACAGGCGAGGCGGGAGACAGGTCCCGAGCAGGTTGACAAAAAGCGCCGAGTCACTGACACCAGAGGGTAGAGGTGACGGGGTAGCGCCGTGCATGGGAACGACAGCTTTATTTATTGGCTTGCTGTTTGCAGTTTGTATCGGGGATCCTTTGAAGAATAGTTAGATTGTTGTGACATGGATTGGTCAATTGGTTTTCAACAGATTGTTATTTCGAATAGTCAAATTATAGAATCATAACAAATCGTCAATAAGTAGACTAAATTGCAATTTTAGCTTTGATTATTATGATTTATTATAATTGATAATCTATAAAATGTTCACGGGAAGCGTCAGCGTCAGAAATTGTTAGAAGCAGACGATTAGATGATTCATTCATTGCATTGATAACATATTGTCTAAACTCTAAACTATTCGTAGAAGCGCAACAGCGCATGAAATTATATTTGTAAAGTTGTGATAAATATGTCTATTTCCCCTTTGAAGTCTTGTTACGAGATTATTATGAGATGGTATCGCTGCCATGTGCGCTGTAGTAGTGTGGTAGTGCGGGTGTCAGCAAACCGCGATTGTTTCCAAACAAAAGGGCGGAGCGCCGTGAGTCAGGGATGGCGGGTTCGCTGCGAGCGTTCTTTGTATGGTTAACTAATTATAGAACGCTATTTATATCCATGACTCACCCGCGCGCCGCCAACTAGCCGCGATTGTGATGTTTCACTTTTACACTATTTTGGGGCATTTATGGCTCTCGACGATGTTGGCCTTTGACACACTAGACGGAAACTCCGTCGCCGAACTTCCGCGGCGGTCAATCCGTTCTATACGGTACCAGCCACACTGAATATTCAGTGGCAGATCATCAGTCGGCTAACTGCCCTTACGGTGTGGTCGTCACTGCGAGTTATCCGCTGAATGTGGCGCGATGCATACAAATACCTGTAATGCAACGTTGCCGATCTTACGCTGACGGAAGATCGGTGCGCGGACGACCGATCAGACGCGAGCGAGTGACGGTCCGCTCGGAACGCGGGATCATCCGCGACGGAACGACCGATCTTCCGCGTAGTGTGCCCGTTATTTGTATTTTATATGCAATAACATGTATTGGCGTTCCGCCGCGGAAGTTCGGCGACGGAGTTTCCGTCTAGTGTGGCAAAGGCCAGTGTCGCCTCAGCGTGTGTGGCGGGTGGCGTGGCTCCGCGGAACAAAGGACGTAAACAAAGTATCGACAAGAGTTACGAATGCCGTAAATAATACATACAGCACGCTAACGTTTACGTTGCAGTCGTGCATCATATTCTAAAATAGAATGACGGCAATGGACAAAAAGTATCAGGATTTATACTTTCATATCTATAGACAAAAGTTTTGCAGACTGGGCAAGTGTACCTTCCCATAGTGCGTTTAGAGTTTGATAGTGTACAATATGTTATGTTTTTATTACAATTAACAACAATATGCTCTAATGCTAATAATGCACAGAACTGCTATACTTTTGTAAATTATTTTAAAGATTATGTATTATGAAAGGTTTTATATTGAAGGTGGTACGTTACGCTGCTGCTTTAAAACAATAAATTCTAGAGAATCAAATTAAATTATTATATTATACTAGTGGTCCTCCCCGGCTTCGCCCGTGGTACATATTTACGTTTTCTCTACATAAGAACCATCCTCGTACTTCAAGGAATATAATAAAAAAAGAATTATCGAAATCGGTTCAGCCGTTCTCGAGTTATGCGCTTACCAACACATTTTACGATTCATTTTTATATACATATAAGAAGATAATTAATTCGATTTTTCATATTAATATTTTTTTAACTAAATTAAGTACCTATCTTTTTCCTTCTAAACTTATTTTTGTATGTTATTTACGTCATAATGAGTTAACCACGAAGTACTCACAGAAACATTGTTAATATGATACAAACAAATGGTGTTGCCCAATCGCTAATTACATATTAGGGTTGTCAACTATTCAATTTTAATTATCTCGTTAATTTTTTTTGAAAATGCAATATAGCTTTATTATTTAGACACAATGTTGCTAACAAGTATTATGAATATCGTTAAAGAGGTGATTGAGAATCCTTTAAATGTTATACATCGTCGTTTTGACTTTGTTTATATTTTTAAATAGCGAATAACATAATGACATCTGCATCCATATATTTATGCGTCACGTTACATTAAAAATGTAATTTACGGATACATATAAACTATAAACATATGGTACAAACAACATGATGTAATAAACAAACAAATAAAAAATAATCAATAGCATTTTAAATGAATTTACCTTGCATTTCAATTCTAGGTAACGAATAGGTATATTGCTTCATAGAATCGCGTTAGTCATAACGTCAGTTCTGTGGAATGGACGACGATAATAAAGAGATAGTATATCAGCGTTTAGCAGCCCTATTGCTAACTAGCTACGTGGAGGCGGAACTAACACAGTTATTGTTATCGGGCTATTTATAGCCGGCAATTAGACGGGTGACGATCACGCTTGACCTTAATCCTAACCACTTGACCGCCGGCGGGCCGATTCACGTCGACAGGCCTGCCGTGCGTTCTGGAGGGTTAATATATGAGTTTTTATGAACTTTTTCTAATCTTAGTTTATGATCAAGATAAAATCTATTCTGTGGTATGAATAGAAAACAGTAAGTAATGGTTTTGCACTGTAATTATATTTAAATAGTTTCAAATTTATAAGAGTAATTATTAAAATTACACGTTTTATATCGCATAAATTTTAACAATAATATTATAAAATAACTTTAATTTATTTCTTAATTTCTAGTAGGTATTAACAGAATTGAAAAATCTACGAAAACTTTGTGATTATGTAATACATCAATGTAATGCAGATGTCTTACCACGTGTTTAAAGATTGTTCAAAGAAATGTACTAATCACATATACTTACATTAATTATATGTGTGTAAATTGATAACTAGTACACATACACAACTCGAATGGTCGCTGCAAAAAGGGTTCAAAATCGTGATTATATAGTACTAGCGGTCCGCCCCGGCTTCGCCCGTGGTACATATTTCGCAATAAAAAGTAGCCTATGTTCTTTCTCAGGGTCTAAAGATTATCTGTGCCAAATTTCATCAAAATCGGTCCAGTAGTTTATGCGCGAAAACCATACATACATACATACATACATACAAACCTTTCCTCTTTATAATATTAGTATAGATGTGTGTGTGTGTGTATGTCAGGCGGTGACCGGACATGCCGCGCGTGCCGGCCGCGACGTGAGCTGCGTCAGCGCACGGCCGTGAACCAACCTGTGATTGTAATATTGGCAATTATGTCGCTTTTACATACGACTATTGCAATTCGGGATTGTAGGATCATCTTCAAATTCTGAAGGATAAGCAAGGTCAACATATAAGAAAGGTCAATTGCTATCAATTGACCTTTCTTTTAATTAAAGAGAATGAGAAATAGATAATCATTTCGCCTTGATTTTTGGATTTACACAAATTTTGGTTTAAACTTTGGATACCAGATAACAACCATGTACTGTGACATCTATACAGATATCGCAACAGAATTTCAATTACATATTCTTAAATATAATTTCGGGTTTTCCTGCTTTCTTTCCAAGAAATCGCTCACTTCCAATCTTCCTATAAATGGGAACTTGTAATGTTGATACTGCTTTCTCTACATCCACGTAAAATATTTATTTTAAAATATTATTACTTAATATATTTTGATCGTTTCTCAACTATCCATAAATATGCAGAACTTCCCGTGCAGCTTATATGTATGTGGGAATAGGATAAAATATTGAGATGTATTTCATAATTAGCTTTATTTTTAGTCTGTGTTTTTCTATTATTTACTCTGTGGATATGTTGTCTGTAGATTGATGTTTATCTATGACTTGACTTTGTGGCTCGATGGTCGATACGAAAAGATATGGAGGATTGTTAAAAATGTATTTTTGTTCGGTGTCTGGGAAATAAACTGATTGGGCTAATTTGGCGTTTTTATTTACACCATCCCCACATAATTTGGGGGCTCGTCCGGGATGGTGGAATAAAGAAAAACAGCGGAAGATTATGATGCCGCTGATTAAACCAGATTAAGACTTTACGAATTATGAACTAAGAAGACTAAGATTTAAAGAAGCTTATGATTATACGATTACGACTTGAAGACTATATAAAACTTATTATTTACATTATTCAACATGCCGCCGAAACGACTATTAAAGGATGATGATGATTATGGTGAACCATCGCTGCGTATTTCCTTTACTGATTTAGAAAAATCAATGACGCCATTTTCGGGTGATGATGCTTATGGCGTCGAGGCTTTCATAAGAGAATTTGAAGACGTTTCCTCTCTAATGCAATGGGGCGAATTAGAAAAACTCATATTTTCGAAGCGGCTCCTCACGGGGACCGCCAAGCTATTTTTACGTTCACTAAGTGGGACCACCACGTGGGATACACTTAAGTCTGAGCTCCGCGAGGAATTTGGTAAGAAGTTGAACAGTGCAACTGTTCACAAGAGACTTTCAACACGCCGGATGAAGATGAATGAGACTCATCAGCAATATTTTTTACTTATGAAGGAACTTGCAGTACTTGGGAATGTTGAAGATGAAGCCCTGATGGAATATGTCATCGACGGTATTAAAGACAGTGAGTCCAACAAAAATATTTTATATGGCGCTTGTAACATTAAAGAATTCAGAAAGAAGTTAGACATTTATTCAGAAATTAAGAAAAAATCATATTATTCACCTAATAAGATTCAAAGTAATTCAGTATCAAAGTCCATTGGCATGAAAATTCAAAAAACATTAAGAGTAAAGAGATGTTTCAATTGTGGAGATTTAGATCATGAGTCGCCTAATTGTACTAAAGGCATTAAATGTTTTAAATGCAACTTGTTTGGCCATAAATCAACTGAATGTTCTAAAAGTATAAAGAAGAGTTTGGAAATTATGTCAACTAAGAATAATATTGATGTGAGACCTTTTAAGAAGCTGAAAATAAACAATATTGTTGTAGAAGCCCTGATTGATACCGGAAGCGATGCTAATTTAATAATTATGTCTTATTTTAGGAAGATTCAAGGTGAAAAATTGTTATCTTATAGTTCAGGAACAACAGAGACTTTAACTGGAATAGCTGAAAAGGAAATTTATACAAAAGGATCTTTCACAGCAAAAATTGAAATTGATGATTGTTATTTTGAAACTTTATTTTATGTTGTTGATGATGGCGCTATCCCTGTCAACATTATATTAGGAAATCCTGTACTGAAAGAAGTAGAAATCAATTTTAAGGCTGGAACTATCACTGCAACAAGAATATTACACCTTACAATGCTAGAGAATGAAAATGAAGATATCACAAACATTGAAAACAAAGAATATAAGAATAAAATACAGAATATTATAAAAGAATATAACCCCAAAAGATGTACTAAAGAATCAAATGTAAAACTTAAAATATTATTAACCGATGATGTACCAGTTTATCAGAATCCACGACGATTGTCACCTTTGGAGCTTAACATTGTTGACAAACAGATTAAAGAATGGCTTGATGAAGGAATAATAAAAACAAGTAAGTCTGATTATGCTAGTCCAATTGTGCTTGCAAAAAAGAAGAATGGAAACTATAGATTGTGCGTTGATTACAGGAAATTGAATAAGAAAATTATTAAAGAAAGGTATCCACTACCACTCATTGAAGATCAATTAGACAGATTAACTTATGCTAAAATGTTTGCCTCGCTTGATTTAAAAAATGGATTTTTACATGTGAATGTTCATATTAATAGTCAGAAGTATACATCATTTGTAACACCACGAGGTCAATATGAATTTATTAAGATGCCTTTTGGCTTATGCACTGCTCCTTCTGTTTTTCAGAGATTTATTAATGACATTTTTCAGGATCTTATTATGGATGGTATTGTTCTATCATATCTTGACGATCTCATTTTACCATTTCAATCTGCAGAGGAAGGATTTGTTAATTTACAAAGAGTATTTGACAGAGCTGAAGAGTATGGTTTATTATTTAACTGGGATAAATGTTATTTTATGCAAAAAAGTATTAATTACTTGGGTTATATTGTTTCAGAAGGTGAAATTAAACCTTCAGTGGAGAAGATTGCCGCTGTAGAACATTTTCAGACTCCTCACAATATAAAGTCACTTCAAAGTTTCCTCGGACTAACAGGTTATTTTAGAAAATTTATAAAGGATTATTCATTAATAGCAAAACCTCTGACTGATCTACTAAAGAAAGGTACTGTTTTTAATTTTAACTTAGACTGTGAAAAAGCATTTCAGAAATTAAAGTTTATTTTATGTCAATCTCCAGTCTTGAAGATTTATGATCTGAATTTAGAAACAGAACTACACACAGATGCAAGTGCTGAAGGATATGGTGCTGTATTATTGCAAAGGAGTTTAACAGATAATAAGATGCATCCCGTTTACTACATGAGCAAGAAGACATCCGCTACTGAAAAAAAGTATCACAGTTATTATTTAGAAATATTAGCTATTGTTGAAGCTGTTAAAAAGTTCAGAGTATACTTACTAGGTATTAAATTTAAAATTGTTACAGACTGCTCCGCCTTGACTATGACATTGCAGAAAAAGGACTTACCTCCTAGAGTAGCTCGCTGGGCACTCTTACTTGAAGAATATGACTACACGATTGAACATCGGCCTGCAGCAAGGATGAAACATGCAGATGCTCTCAGCCGACAGCCTATAAAGAATATAATTGTACTTACCGATACTGCAGCACGTTTGCGAAGAGCTCAAGACGATGATCTGCAAATAAAACTAATAAAGAAAGTATTAGAAAAGGAATCTTATGATGACTATGTTTTAGAGCATGGAATGTTATGGAAGATTAAGGATGGAAATAAATTAATGGTTGTACCTAAGAAAATGCAAAATGAAATTATAAGAAAACATCATGAAAACGGACATTTTGGTTGTGTTAAAACTGAGGAATTAATAAATAGAAATTATTATATAGAGAATTTAAAGGAAAAGATTAAAACAAACATTGATAATTGCGTGGAATGTATACTTAATGCAAATAAAAGAGGAAAGAAGGAGGGATTTCTACATGTAATAGATAAAGGTGATTTACCATTGTCTACTTACCATATTGATCATCTAGGACCGTTGACATCCACCAATAAAAATTATAAATACATTCTTACCGTTGTAGATGGATTCACAAAGTTTACATGGATTTATCCGACAAAGACGCTATCCACCAATGAAGTAATAGATAAATTAAACATTCAAAAACAGACGTTTGGCTCGCCGCAACGAATCATAAGCGACCGCAACACTTCATTTACATCCAACATGTTTAAAGAATACTGCGAAGAAGAAGGAATTATGCATCATACGATCACAACTGGTCAACCGAGAGGAAATGGTCAAGTTGAGAGAATACATAGAATTATTATTGAAGTTTTAAGCAAATTATCATCAGACGACCCTACGAAATGGTATAAACATATTAGTAAATTGCAAAGATGTTTGAATAACACATATCAGAGAAGTATAAAGATGTCACCTTTCCAACTGTTAACAGGAATCAAAATGAATGATAAAGATGATGATATTTACAATAAAATACAGGAAGAGTTTCAGCAACATTTTTACAACGACCGTGAAGAACTAAGAAGGATGGCGAAAGCAAATATTCAGAATATACAAGATGAAAATAATAATAATAATATAGAATTATAAAAAGAGAAAGAAGCTCAAGCTCAGCTGATATGATGAAGCCATGGGTAGCGACTGTTGACTCATCTGGGACAGATGATTCTGCAGGATGACCGTGTGGGAATAGGATAAAATATTGAGATGTATTTCATAATTAGCTTTATTTTTAGTCTGTGTTTTTCTATTATTTACTCTGTGGATATGTTGTCTGTAGATTGATGTTTATCTATGACTTGACTTTGTGGCTCGATGGTCGATACGAAAAGATATGGAGGATTGTTAAAAATGTATTTTTGTTCGGTGTCTGGGAAATAAACTGATTGGGCTAATTTGGCGTTTTTATTTACACCATCCCCACATGTATTTCACTTTATTTCTGCCACATTATCGAGGGCAATAAAATGAATAATACATTCGAGTCCGTCTGCATTTAGCCGATTGGAAATAGTACTGGAGGCGTCGTTGTGAAACAAACAGACCGAAATAGAGACTCGGCCTGAACTGGAGCGACCAAATGGCTTTACTTTATAATATGTAGCATTTCAGATAAAACCATTTTCTGATGAAACAGTCAATCTATGAATGTAAATATGTCAGATTCTATCGGAGTAGCTTCAAGTGTTGTTTTGTTGGTTCAGTTGGCGCATCTAAGGACAATCTAATTACGAAACTAATGCTAACATTATTACGAAACTGCATAAACTAATGGAACACACTAGTGCCGACAATCCTGCTTTATAAATATTATCGTTGATTATATTCAGACCTTGAAATATTCCCGTAAATTGTACCTACTACACGTGTATGATTCTAGACGTGAATCTATTTTTATTGCGTTCTTCGAAAATATATTTTTTTATGAAACATAATAAAGTAAATGTTTTACAAATCCAATGTAGTCAAGTTTATTACGCTGTAGTTATATTTATTATCCATTTGTACTTATCAGAGAGTGACTATTTTAAGTAACACGAGCGCGATGGAATTTACCCGATCATAGAGCTTTATTTCTCATTATAAATAACATCGAAGGCTGATTTTAAATTTAAAACAGGTCATGTTATGTTTGTACGTGTCTATTTATAGCGGTATCTGTTTACTTTAAACTATAAACTGACGATATTTATCACATTTTACGTACATTGTGCGTGTGTGCTTATCGCAATGGATAGTTGTGACTTCTAAATGCGTGTTTTTATTATTTTCATATGTTTCATTGCGAGTTATTCATAGCTATTCATATCTCTAATTCGAGATATTATATTATATTATGGCACGTAGATTGTTACAAAATCAATGCTTTATTCATAATTTACAATAAATAATTAACATTTGCAATGATGATTACATTGATCCTAAAAAATCGATAGTATTATAGTTACTTCGCGGTCAGTAAGGTAACATAAAATATCCTTTAAGTTTAAATATTAAATCTGATTCACAAATCCTTGTGTTAGTACTTAATATATTTAAATCTAAGTATGTTGACGCATCCCAGTGTAAAGTCGAATCTATTTTTGTACTAAGTTATAATAATTACCGTAAATCACTTCTGTTACACGACCGGCATACATTATCTTAATAACTAAAGCCGTGAGCTGCTTACACATGAGTGACGAGTGACCATAGCAAATCAATTGAAACACTCATTTAAACCTATACAAATGTTGCTTACTGAAATGTATTTAAACTACAAGTTAAATCTGATGTGGAATGTCGGATGTTTGTCTTTTTATCTATTTACGGATCTTAAGAATTTGTCGACATATTGAATAGCTAAGTAGGCCAGTGGCCACTATTTGTCCATATAATTTCGTGTCCATTTGCCTACTTACCTAGTCAAGTATTACTAATTGCTCCTAGTAGACATTACATGTTTGTTGTATTTTGTTATCTATAGAAATTAAATTACCATATCGGCGCAAAATGTTGGTTGTAGAATTATGTGGGTGAAATCGAGTGGCGCTGTTATTTTTGTTGATATCAATTTTTTCTTTATAAAAGATCGATGTTACTATAATATCAAAAATTTTCAACAGTACAATCATAGAAAGTTTCTATGTATTGATTCGTTTAATTAAAATTGGTATCAGCATTCGCGCATTGCAGCATGGGTGGTACATGCCGGTCGGCCGTCGGCTTGCAACCTGCAGTCACGCCGTGGAGGTCAACCACTCGTTAGTCGCACACGTGTAACTGCAACCTTGGGGTCACGCGAACGCGATGGTGGAGCTTTGGGCCACGGGATTTGGGGGCATGGTTTTGTAGCAACGTATCAAAAACTCCGATGCTAGTTAGCATAATTATGTTTTAATAGGTAGTAAGCACAAGGTAGGGCCCGATGAATAGGCCGAAAATGTACATAAATGAGCAATAAAAAATAATTAAGTTGGTATATAAACTTGTCTTATATGAATACAAACACAAAGTATTATAATAATTTTCAATACTGTTGCGTAGCGAGTACATCGTCCAAGTTTTGTAAACGATCCATCGCTGAAACAAATCAATTTCGTTCCGGCAACACGAAGAGCAAATGATAAAAACAACCGTGAGCGAATTATGTATAATGAAATTGTTGTCCGAATGAAAATGGAAAAACAAAAACAAATCAGTTGTCAATACCGGACGCGGCGGCGCTTTAACGACGCGCCATAAACACGGCGAAATAAACGTGTTTTCGCGAACGTAAAGCCGAGGCACGCCTCTTCGCGCGCATTCTATTTATAGAATTTCATATCGTCTGCTGTCCCTCTCGCGCCTGTAGCCTGTTAGTGTAGTGCGACGGGGATAGGGCGCGGGCTCGGCGGGCCGCGTCCTTCACTTGTCGCGCTTTCTATTTCGGTCCCGGCGAGGGAGGGTTGATCGCTGGACTCTTTGTGTTAATTGTGCTGAATGTGTATTGTTTGGTGTCGATGCCGCGAACCACATCCGCGTGTGACTTATCGCTATTGCGCTGCGCCGAAGGTAGCACTGTTGTGATGATGACAGCGTGGAGTAGGTGACGGTTCTGAAACAATCTTGCTATCTGTTCGAAATTAACTTAGCTGAGTAATTTCCTGAGTTCTAGGTACATAACTAATGTTTACATCACAAAAGATTTAAGACATCTTCTTACAGTAATTTATCCTATAACCTACTAAACATGCGATAATTTATTTGAATACTGTATAGATGGATGTATTGTTGTTTGTGAGAAAAATGATAAAAGAATCCTGTTATATGTCCATTTGATATAAACGCGAACGGTAAGCCAATTACAATTTATTGAATGCATTACACAATTGTTGAAGCATTATTATTTATATCCATGTTATGGAGTAGGTAATAAGGAAAATTATTATTAGCTCGCGATATCGATTGTTTTGTTTGTTCTGTTGCCTTCCGCGACTGCTTGCTCAGCTTCGACAATCATTGTTATAAATTTAGCTTCGTTTAAGTTCTCAGAAACAATTAAATAGCAATAATACAAAGCATAAAAAATTCTTATCGAACATAATTACGTATATGGTTATAATAAAAGCGAGCTAAAATAGTATCGGTAAGGGAAAATATGAGAATTAAATCAATTTACGTATTAATAAATTATTGACATCATGTATATTATTAAAAGCCACGAGTTAAAAATAGAAAGTGCATGCGACGGGAGGGTCTACGAGCAGCTACGAGTTCATAGCTACGAGACTACATTATAAGTTTGTTTCATGCATTCAGTGATATTGGGTTTAAATTCTATGATTTTCTTTTCATTGACGAAAATATCTAAAATGAAATTAATATTTGTTTCTAAATTGAACAGTTCAACGATTCTTTGGCCTTAGATAGAGAAAATTATGGTAATCAACTATTTCATAAAATTTCGAAGTTCTTTGATGTCTGGCTGATTAGAATAAAGAAAAAACCGGCCAAGTGCGAGTCGGGCTCGCGCACAAAGGGTTCCGTAGCAGCAAATATAATAAATTACAGTTAAATCAACCTATCTCAAAAACTATAAGAGATACTTTGATCAAACCAAAAATCGTTGAAAGAGTTAATTAGCATGCATCACCTCTATTTTTTTTAGAATTTTATACCCCGTAGTTATAAAAATAGAGGGGGGGGGACATACTTTTTACGACTTTGAGAGCTGATATCTCAAAAACCGTTCACTTTAAGAAAAATGTTTTTTAGAAAACTTTATATCATTTTAAAAGACCTTTCCATTGATACCCCACACGGGTATGTACATCGAAAAAAAAAATTTCATCCCTCAGTTACATGTATGGGGGGCCCCACCCCCAATTCTTTTTTTTACTATTTAGTGTCATATTTTTGTAGCGGTTCATACAACACATATTCCCATCAAATTTCATCACTGTAGTACTTATAGTTTCCGAGTAAATCGGCTGTGACAGACGGACAGACGGACAGACGGACAGACGGACATGACGAAACTATAAGGGTTCCGTTTTTGCCATTTTGGCTACGGAACCCTAAAAAAATATTAGAGCTTTTTGTAACTGAGGGTTTATCAAGTGGCCCATTATAAAATAAATCTAAGGACGTTTCGTCCCGGTGAGGTCGCATGCAGACTAAATTAAGCTTTTCTAAAAATAACCGACCCCCCGTCTCCCCTCACCCCGCGCCCCGCGCCACCTCCACCCCCTCCCCCTGCATGTAGGTCGCGTTATACTGGTGCCAGGAGGCTTACATCGAAGCTAGACCGAGCTGAAATAGCTACTCTATTTGTGACGATACAAAGTTAGCGCGGATCATAAATTCCACTGTAATGAGATTAACTTGTTCGCATTGCTTGTTTGTTGTTTGTTTAAGTGCGACTGACCTCGTCAGGCACAATCGTTAGATGTAGGTAAATTCATTGTTGGTAAATAAGCTTTAAAAGGGAATCTAGAAAATCTATTTGTTGAAAATGAAATTATTATCCTATTAATATTCATGAAATTATTATATATTAATAAATTGCAATAACATCACAATAATGAAAATGTTATCAAAACGTATCCATAACTGAAAACTAAAGAACAAACACTTTTTGACAAGAATATTTAAAATAATGTTGTACGGTTTACGTATTACATCGAATGTGGACTGTATTTAGGTCGCGTTATAAGCTGCTAAGAATGCTATGATATTATGGGACAACTGGGAACACTTTAATTATCGCTAATAATTATATATAATTCACGCGGATTCGAGCGGATAGATTAGCACTCGGGCGCTGCTATGGAAGAACTGCGCTTTCCGGCCGGCTCGGCCGTCGCACGATAATAATGCTGAGGCAGCTTGACCTCATTTACGTATTGCTCAATAATTGTCATTAATGTAATGTAACTATGGATAATAAGTAATTTAAAATAAAATGTTTGTTCGCTGCTCGAACATGCTCCCGAGGCCCACAGAAGATATATATAAAATTTTATAAGTTTGGTAATGTTTGTAATGCATAATGATTATAGTTCCACCACTGATTCACTTATAGCAGAGCGTTTGCTAGTTATTGGAGACGTAGACCTATCGCTCCTTTTAAATCGCGCACTTGCCCATCGTCTGAGCCTGTTTTGTTCGCATGATACTTCACTACACTCTCCCCGCTCGGGTAAGGGAGACGCACGAACACTAGTAACACTTTTTTGGTGCACACACACACTAGAATCGACACACTCTTGGGGTATTGTCCGAGACTGAATAGTTTGTTGCGCTGCTGGGAAGCTCTGCTGTTGGGCTGCTGGGACGCTCTGCTGTTGGGCTGCTGGGACGCTCTGCTGTGGAGTCGCTCGACTCCTTCGCCACCACACGAAGAAAAAGATGCTTGCTAATATTGCTAGTGTTAGTGTTCCATATGACACTGCGTATTGGTGTAGGTCGTGTTTTGAAATACCTAAGGTATCCATATTCTCGACAGCGTTTTTCATTATTTTTATTTTCTCCCCAAGAGTTTTTAATGATGCGTTGATATCTTCGTCGTCGGAGTAGTTTTCGATAGGCAGAGCAGAGTTAATCAGATTGTGAATGGGATTTAATTTGGTTTCTAATATGTCGGGTTTCAGATATAGCTTGTTTTCAAGTTGCTTAAATGAGTACAGTGTGATATCTTGTCCCTTTATTATGCATTGTTTGTTTAGTGATATAAGCCCGGCCTTGCTGACTTGGCGCGACTGTATGTCATCGTCACATATAATGCGTATGTGTGCCGTATCGCATTGAAAATATAAATATGTAGTTAGATCGTGTAATTGTATCCAACTACTTTTACAGCTGTTTATATTGTATTTACATTTATTATTTTTTAATTCGCAAAAACGTTCATGGTTGCTAAAGCTTATTATAGGACCGTGCAATTGGCAAAAATAAATATCATTCTGGTTTTGGCATGCTTGTAGCTCGGCTAATGTTAATGTAATGTAGGCATCTCTCTTTATGTTTATAGAAATATATTCCGCTATTGGTTTTATACTTATCATGTTGCTGTTAACTTGCTTCGGTATGGGTATCAATCTATATAGTTGGTAATTGTCCCGGCTAATCAATGATATTATTATCTTATATATAAAAATGAATCGCAAAATGTGTTGGTAAGCGCATAACTCGAGAACGGCTGAACCGATTTCGATCATTCTTTTTTTATTATATTCCTTGAAGTACGAGGATGGTTTTTATGTAGAGAAAACGTAAATATTATGTACCACGGGCGAAGCCGGGGCGGACCGCTAGTTTCAAATATAATTAAGTACTCCGAATAATTAATAAGCTACTGAGCCGACCGCATTGAAAAGACCGCGCCGGGTTCTTGACCGCGCTTCGAAATGCTGATTCAGTAACAGCTGGTTGTAGTATTGCAGTTCATTGTAATCGTGACGTATTTGTAACAAGATAGTCTGGCAGTGATTCGATTCATTCATATTAGTGCAGGTTTTTTCTAAGTAATCCGATAAAAGATCTGCCGCTGTGTTCCCTTGCCAATATGGAGACATGTCAAAATATACGATTAGCTTCCATTTGTCCCTAGCTAGTTGCATTTCGCCCATCGAGTCAAAGTATATGGATAGATTGCTTTCAAGCTGTTTTAACTTATATTCCGCTGTAGAGTACGATAAAATGCTCATAAAAAATATTAATGATAATACGACGCTTACAAGTTTTGAAGGAATATTTTGTCTGATTCGACTATCCTTTCTTTCGCTTTTCAATCCGCTGCTGTTGTTTGGAATGGATATATTATTATTTTGCTGATGATTGCTTTTTTCTTCGAGTGGTAATAATGATAATTTTACTACTGGCCGCTTTAAGATCCC
Organism: Colias philodice; assembly: GCF_061535455.1. NCBI lineage: Eukaryota > Metazoa > Arthropoda > Insecta > Lepidoptera > Pieridae > Colias > Colias philodice. The sequence continues at coordinate 11,613,778 of NC_143098.1, read as the reverse complement.
ATTTTTTGTTTTTAATGTAACGACTCTTACTAACCCGTCGCTTCCTGGATGGGTTTCTACTACTCGGCCCACTGGCCACTTCCCAGCTGGCATAATATCATCGTGAATGGTCACTAAATCCCCTATTTTAAGGTTTCTTTGAGGTTCTAACCATTTGCTTCGAACCGTCAACTGGCTGAGATATTCATTTTTCCAACGTCTCCAAATATCATTAAACGTTTTATTTACTAAGTACCATCTAGTCCTGGCATCATGTGCTGTTTCTATTAGAGTATTCTCCGCTCGCTGATTTAAAAAATGTGAAGGTGTTAAGAAATCTAAATCTTCTACGTCTTCCGTAATTGAACATAAAGGCCTTGAATTAAGGCATCCTTCTATCTGGGCAAGGATTGTGCTGTATTCTTCAAAGGTTAAGGCTTGCTCTCCCACTACTCTTTTTATATGCTGTTTTAGGCTTCTTATCGATCTTTCCCAAATTCCTCCTGCGCTAGGCCACGATGGACAGTTCCAGTGCCATTCTATCTCCATTTCGGTGATTTCTTTGTAAAAACTATCGCTAAAATTGCTTATTAATTCATTATATTCTTGTTGTATAATTTTATTTGCTCCGACAAAGTTCGTGCCATTATCTGAATATATATGCTTTGGGGTTCCGCGTCGTGCTGCCATGCGTCGCAGAGCCGCTATGAAAGTTGTGCTGCTAAGGTCAGAAACTATCTCTATGTGTACCGCTTTCGTAACCATGCATATGAATAACGCTATGTAACCTTTCGTGGTTTTAACTCCTCGACCTTTATTAATCTTGACGTTGACGAATCCTGTAAAATCGACTCCTGTATGATAAAATGGAGGAGCTGGATTAACACGATAACTAGGCATATCTCCCATTAGTTGATGTAATTTCGTAGGCTCTCGCTTTTTACATGTGATACAGGTACGAAGTTGCTTCTTTGTTGCTCGATATCCCTTAACTATCCAGTATTTTTGCCTTAAAATTGAAATAGTAATTTTTGCTCCACCGTGAAAAGAAAGTTCGTGTGCTTCGTTTATAAGTAGTTCCGTTAAACGTCCGCTATATGGAATAATTATTGGATATTTCATATCTTCGCTGATGTTTGCATTCTTTAAACGACCTCCAACTCTTAAAATACCATTTTCATCTAAAAATGGATTTAAGCTTAATAATGCACTATTCGATCGTAATTTATTTTCCTTTTTTAATTGCTCTAAATCAGCTGAGAATTCAGTCGATTGAACATATTTAATAATTGCCGTTTTAGCTTTTCTCACGTCTTGTAATGTGAGATACGTCGGCCTTTGTTTTAATGACGGTGTAATCGCTCGTAATATCCATGCTAATACTCGTACTATTTTTAATAATGAACTATATTTGTTTAATAAATTATCTATTATGCTTGATGTGTATGTTTTTTGAATGATATTAACTTGTTTTCTTATTTCTAAATTTGTCATATAATTAGTTTGCTGCTGCTTATTTTTAAAATCTGAACTCAATAACCATTCTGGACCTTGCCACCATAATAAATTTTCTTTTAATTGTAATGCTGTTTGACCTCGACTCGCTGCGTCAGCTGGATTCTCCTTCGTTTTTACATAGCGCCATGATTGAGATTGCATTGTTTCGTGAATTTTCTTTACTCGATTTGCTACAAAGGGCTTCCAACGGTCGGGGTTGCCGTTAATCCAACCAAGGGCTACCATTGAATCGCTCCAACCATAAACTTCAACTTTTGTGCTGCTGATGCTATTTTTTATTTTATTCATTAATTTTGTTAATAACTCCATGGCACATAATTCTAATCTAGGTAAAGATACTTCTTTTTTATTCGGTACTAATCTGGATTTTGCTGCTATTATTATAGTTGAGATTGCGCTATTTTTTGCGACTCTGGCATATATGACGCATGCATAGGCTTTTATTGAGGCATCGCAGAACCCATGTAATTCAATTATGCTATTCTCATTACATCTATACCATCTGGGAATTTTAATACATTTTAACGTATTTAGCTCATTTTTTATTTTTATCCATTCGCTTTTTATATCTTGAGAGACTGGATCACGCCATTCAAGATCTGCTTGTAACCATACTTTTTGAAATAAAATCTTAATTTTTGTTGTAAGCGGCGTCAACCATCCTAATGGGTCAAATAGCTTAGACATTTCCGATAATAATTTTCTTTTCGTTAACTTTGCTGAATTTTCATATAATACGCTATCATAGTCGAATACAAATACGTCACTAATAGGGTCCCATCGTAGGCCTAATGTTTTCGGCGTGTTTTCCGTTTTGAACATAAATGTTGATTGCTCGTCTCGTTTTCTGCTGTTTATGTTTTCAATGAGGCTCTTATCATTTGCAATCCATTTTCTCAAAAAGAACCCTGCTCCGCTAAGTACATGATTCACCTCCGCTATTTTTTGCTGACCTTCGCTAATTGTGTGTGCTCCCGAAATGTAGTCATCCATATAAAACTCTTCTTTAATGCTTTTTGCTGCTTTTGGGAAATTATTTTGCTCATCTTGTGCTAGTTGATTCAACGTCATAATTGCTAAGAAAGGTGCTGCTTTCGTTCCGTAAGTGATAGTTGTTAATTGATACGCTTTTATAGGCTGGTCTGGGCTTGATCTCCACCATATTTGTTGAAGTTTTTGGTCTTCTTCTTTTACTAATATTTGTCGATACATTTTTTCAATATCAGATGTATAGGCGTAACGGTATAGTCTCCAATTGATAATGATACTTTGTAAATCCTTTTGCATATTGGGTCCCTTGTGCATAACGTCGTTTAAGCTGTAGCCTGTCGTGGTTTTTGCTGATCCGTTAAATACGACTCGTAGTTTAGTGGTGCTGGATGCTGCTCGCTGTACCCCATGATGTGGTAAAAAACATTGTACGCTTGAATTTAATGCTGCTAGTTTCATGTGTCCCAGTTGTATATATTCGCTCATAAATTGCTTGTATTGCTCCGATAATTCATGCTGCTTATTAAGTTTATTTTCTAAACTCTTAAATTGTGCTAACGCTAGTTTTTCAGACGATCCCAATTTTTCTAACGCTTGATCCTCCATAGGTATGCTTACTTCATAACGTCCGTTTTTTAATCGCTTTGTAGTTGCTAAGTAATAATCTAAACACTGCTTATCTTTCGCTGACATATCATTTTGCTCCTGTATATCCTCTATTTTCCAAAAATCTTGAATTGCTTGTATATGATTCAAAATAACGTTGCAGTGGAAGGTATTTATGCTGCCTCCACATAATAACCATCCCAATTGCGTCTGCTGTGCTAGTGGTTGTGAGATTTCGCGGCCTCGAATGATCCCATCTAACATAATGTACGAATAAATATCTGCTCCAAATAAAATATCTATTGCTCGGCTTTTGTTAAATTCTGGATCTGCTAAGTTTAAGTGCGCTATACATTTCGACCAGCCGGGTTTTTCAAACGATCTATTAGGTAGATTTTTTATAAGATTAGTCATAATGAATGTATCGACGTTGAAAGTAAAATTGTTATATATAGATTGGCAATTAATCTTGAGTTTTCCACGACAGTTGTTTTCTTGGCCCCCTACACCAAGGACGATCCATTTGCTTTGTTGACGTTTTAAGCCCAGTTGCTGTGCTGCTCGTTCGGTTATGATGCTAATTTGAGACCCTTGGTCGATCAGTGCTCGCATTATGTGCTGTTTGCCATCTTCAGCTGTTACCTTTACCAATGCGGTAGCTAAAAGTACTTCAGAGTCATCTTGCTGAGACATATTCGATTGATTTTTGGGGCTGTAATAGACCTGTCTTTGGGTGTTGCTACTCATCAATTTTTTATTTCTAAAATTTTCGCTAGCTTGCTGCTTAAAACAGTCGTGTAATAACGTGTGATGTGCGCCAGCACACACATGACACCGCTTATTCGAAGTACATTGACTTCCATTGTGATCAAAAATGCAATTAATGCAAAACCGTAGTTGCTTAACCGTTTGTAGTTTATTCATAAATGATAATTTAATAAATTGTGGACAATTAGTGAGCGCGTGTTCGAAATTGCATAAGGGGCATTTTTTCGCTGATGTGTGCATTGACGTCAGTGACCTCTTTACTTGATTATTAATATTAATTCTATTTGAATTAATATGTATAGATTGTCTGTTCGTTGCTAATAATTGGTTTGATGTTCTATGATATCTTTGTTCTGCTGCTGAATTTTGGTTTCTTCGTGATGATTCAAGCGATGTAAATTTGTTTTCAAGAAAATCCAAAAATTCTTGTAGTATAGGGAGCTCTCGACTGTTTTTTAATGATTCTACGTATTCAGAATAAGTTTCGCTGTCTAATTTTTGCGATAATAAATGTACCAATAGCGGATCCCAAGTAGTTATATCTACGCCCAGGTTTTTTATAGCGTGCAAGCTTTCTAATGTGACGTCATGTAATTTCTTGATTGCTAGATATGATTGCTGCTGTATATTAGGTAAATTGAGAAATATGTTAACGTGCGATGTAAAAATTAGCTTCTTGTTATCAAATCGATGATTAAGGATGTTCCAACAAACTAAATAATTATCGGAGCTGATAGGCAAATGCTGTATAAGGCGCTCGGCTTCCCCGCTTACTTTAGCTTTCAAAAATTGCATTTTTTGCGCGTTCGATATTGATGTATTTTTATGTATAGCTTCATTGAAAAGGTCTTTGAATGATACCCACTGATGATAATTGCCAGAAAATGTCGGTATATCCATCTGCGGAGTTGATTTATCTCTATGACTTGTTGCACACATTTTTGAGTTTATAGCTCTCTTTGTATTAATATATATTTTTTCATGCTTAGTAAAATTAATTTCGTACGCTTCATCTTCCTCTCCAAGTTCACCCACTATCTCCCAATGTAGATTTTCCACCGCTGACCATCGATTGTGGAGAATACGAAGGGAGTCTTCATATTCCCACTTCTCCTCCAAATTATTCACATCAATATTGCTTACTGCTCTGATAAATGCTTTAAAATTGACTTCCTGATAAATCGTCTAATTTGCTGTTGGTCCCCCGTGATTGAAATGTTGTAGACCTAGGCGTCGTTTGAGATTCTAACCCGGATCCTCCCGCTTTCGGCTCTAGATGGGCTTGCTTTTGTAATAAAAAATTATCATATGCTTCACTGATCGCTTCCTTTGCTCGAATATAAATGTCGTGAATGTTAATAAATTCTTCCCGCATAAAATATTGATGCTGTGTCGATTCATATTTTAAAAGCTTTTCATGATTTTTCTGGCATTCATCCCATAAAGATTCTAATATATCTAAACGCTGTCTGCAATATTCGATACTCTTACGCTCTGCACTATCCTTTTTAAAATTCGCTAATAACTTCTTTATTTTGTCCTTGATCTCAAGTTGGACCGCATATAAAGCTTCCATTGTAATATAAAATAATCAAACGGTAGAAATAAAAAATAAAATGGAAAATTCTTACTTGGCTGTCTCGGATACGGTCGACGTGGCTACGTCCCCGGATACCTTAGGTTGCTTGCTGTTGCTGGCTGACGTGGCGGTTGACGCGTGGCGGCACGTGCTGGTGACGTAGGCGGCTGGCTTACGTCTCGCTGGTTGCTGGTTGTTGATTCCTTGTTGCTAATTTCTGATGGCTATTTGCTGCTTGCTGATTGCTATATGCTAATTTTTGGTCACTGATCGTCTGTTGCTAATTGATAGTTGCTGATTGCTAGATGCTGACTGCTGAATGCTCGATGCCAATTGCTGGTCGCTTAATGCTGGATGCTAGATGCTGATTGCTGGATGCTAGATGCCTGATGCTAAATGCTAGTTGCTGGTCGCTTATTGTTGATTGCTAGACGCTAGATGCTGGATGCTAAATGCCAAGTGCTAGATGCTAATTGCTGGTTGCTAAATGCTAGTTGCTAGATGCTGGAGGCTAGATGCCAAGTGCTAGATGCTAATTGCTGGTTGCTAGATGCTAGTTGCTAGATGCCTTTTGCAGTTCACGGATTGCTGATTGCTACTTGCTATATGCTGGTCGCTGATAGATAATTCCTGATTGCTACTTGCTATATGCTGGTCGCTGAATGATAATTTCTGATTCTGCTAATTCTGCTGTTCTGTTAATTTCTATTCCGCTCGAATGCTGCTGCTAGATATTCTGATAGGGGGTTTTGCTGCTGGCTGGCTGTACTTTGCTCGGGGCGATGCGCGTGGCGACACGTGGAGCTGACGCAAGCTCTTTTATGGCTTGAAAATGCTGGATTTTGTATCTCGTTAAAATGCTAATTTTGGCTGCTGTTGAATGATATGCTGCTTGCTTGTAGTTATAAGATAATACGCTGAATAGATATCACGGGGGAAGAAGGGACACGTGGATTTCCGGTTCCACGTCACACTTTACACTCGCGACGCGGCACACTTTTTTACGGTGATCCGGCTCGAAAATGTACGGTTTACGTATTACATCGAATGTGGACTGTATTTAGGTCGCTAATATGCTGCTAATAATGCTATGATATTATGGGACAACTGGGAACACTTTAATTATTGCTAATAATTATATATAATTTACGCGGATTCGAGCGGATAGATTAGCACTCGGGCGCTGCTATGGAAGAACTGCGCTTTCCGGCCGGCTCGGCCGTCGCACGATAATAATGCTGAGGCAGCTTGACCTCATTTACGTTATTGCTCAATAATTGTCATTAATGTAATGTAACTGGATATATGATATAGATGGATAATAAGTAATTTAAAATAAAATATTTGTTCGCTGCTCGAACAAATGTAAACAATACATAGTATCGTAGTTAGCTAACAGCTAACCCAGTTCCCGGTGACATCCTGGCGGCTGGCAGTGGGTCAGGAGGGCGAGGGCTGAGGACGCAATGCAGGTCGGTCGCCCGATATCGGAGATCGGAGATCGCGCTCTTTTATCTGTCGCGTGTTTATCGGTATCTGTCGATATCTCGTCGCGGTGCAATTCCGTAATACACTGTACGAAGATAAAGTTATGTTGAATTTGTCGTAGGAGATACGTTTTTGTTACTAATGTTTTTTGTAAACATGGAAATGAAAGCAACATACGACATACCTCAGTGTTATTTTTACTTGACTTAAACTCTGCCAGTTCTGCCACTAGACACCTTTGCTTGTTCTTATGAGTAGACTAGTATGTACCTAACCCATAATATTGTATTATATTCTCATAATATTTATAATGACAAACTCAAAACTAGGTAGGTACTCACACCAACTGTCTATATTTTTCGATATGTATATATTTATATGTAATAAGCTAACAGGAACCAATGTGCAGAAGATTATCCGAAAATGCAACAAGCTACATCTAGTTTTCAATATTTATGTGTAAGTGTGTTAGGTCGTGTAGTAACAGTAAACACGTTGTTCTCAACAGAGATGGCGCACGAGAGCGGCGGCGCGGAGAGCTCGCCGCAGCACACGCCGTCGCCGCCGCACGCGCCGCGCCTGCCGCCCGCCGACACCAGCTTCCACCACCAGATCATGCAGGTGAGCTGCTTGCTGTAGATAGTCATTGGTGTCGCGGAAACACATGATGCATTCCGGATTATTTACTAAAAACTACTGGAGTCACCCCGTATAAAAATATTGAGAATTGCTCGAGTAATAGCAAAAGAATAATCAAATCTTTATTTTCTAAGTAAAATGTTGTTTTAGAAGTAGAGCGTGTGGGTTATAACCTTTCTTTATTTTATAGGCTTCTATATTACGTACCGCTACAGAATTTAAGAAACCATCATTATCAACAAATAATGAATAATCTCAATTTTCTAAATCAGCTCGTTCTTGCGAATAATAAATATGCTGTATGGTCCGGGAGCCAGCAGCAGATTTTATGACCAAGTTCCTCTCAAGCGGTAATTAGTAAAATGCATCAAAGTATAGTATTATGAAGCCTCGTGAACGTCAGCTGGAGCTCGGTTGGGGGGAAGAGCGGTTGTAGCCTCCCGTATCAGCTGACGGTTTTTCCACCAAGATACAGCCAGCTGACATATATATTTATCCACAGTTACATATAAGCTATCATCAGGTAAATTTTTGTTTGAGAGGAAATAACGGAAAATAAATTTTTCTTTAAATTTAACTTTCATGTTCGAGACACCAGCTGACGTATAATACACCATGTTGTAACCAGCTGACTATTTTTTTTCGTTGAGATATTGGGTTAGCTACAATTTGACAATTTTTAGCTGAGAGGAAATGAATGAATGAATGTATTTTTTTCCTATGTGCGTGGGAGGCTACAACCGCTCACCCCCCCAACCGAGCGCCAGCTGACGTTCACGAGGCTTTATAATACTATACTCTCATGCGTCTGACGAATTATCTCTTGAGAGGAAATAGTTAACCAAATTTGCACCTGGCTCCCTAACCAGTATTTTTATTCAAAATTCGTAAATGTAAATTCAAAGCAAAGCATTTACAATATTATTTTAGGAATCCGAATATCGTAAAATGTTAGAAATAAGACGGAGTGTAATAATAAATAAGTATTTTAATATTCATTTATAAATTTAAAAATATAAAAAGATTACACAATAAGTCGTGTTAAAGTCACGGTCGCTGCGTTTTGCTTTTTAATAGAAAACTAATTCTGTCTCAATCGAGAAGTCCATATGGCAGGATCAAACAAAGCCTTGTTAACACGAAGAAGATTTGCATCTTTTAAAAGATTAATAACACATAATATTCCCGCATCGTACACGCTATAGTAGCAACTGCCGAATATTTGAATGAAATAATTGCGATGGTGTGTTTCGCCCAGTGTAGCGGCGCAGAAATAGCCGACCACGTGCGCCGGCGGTGCTCTGGGCACCCGCCGACATCCGCACTACGGGCTATTTGCGTACCCACATAACGCACCCGCGGACGTCTTATCGCAACCACTGTGTACTTCACAAATATTTCAAACGTCTACATTTGAAATTGATAGTTCAGGATCCATCGCCCATTTTTGTACTTTATTACTATTGCACGCCTCATAAGCGAAGCGTTGAGGTGGGTACTACTGTCACTTCGCGCAAAACATCTGATTTTTCAAACTTAAAATGTCTTTATGTATCATACATTGCACTTGTAAGATAATACATACACACACATATTAAGAAAAAACACTATTTTTAACGTTCATGATATTTTTGATGTCATTTTTGTTATTTAAACTAGTTAAAAAACAGTTTAAAAAAGTTCTGTCTTGGACGTCCGTGTGTCTGTATGTGCGGATCCTTTTTCTTGTTAACACGATAGCGACCGAAATACTTTACTAATCGAGTCTTTTTTTTTCTCTTACGCTTGAGTATGCTCAGGAATAGAACCCTTTCATTTTTCAGGGTCTGATTCGATGTGGTTTAATTGTTATTAAATAAACAAAAATAATAATTAATAAATATTTATTAAAAAAAAATTATGAGGCGTGCACTTTTGGATTTTCCAAATTATCAAGCTAATTTTCCGTGAGAACCATCAATCAAAATATTTTATCCTTGTTACCTCTGTAAGCTACAACAATCGAGAGTTTCGTATAATAAATTATTGGGCGTCTCATCAAAACAAAGCTACTCAATGCTTTATAACGTCTACATGTGCCCGTTTGTACGGTACAACTGTGTCACTTGCAAGATGGATTAAAAGTAATAGAGTTACTAAGACGATATGACGATTCAAAAGTTCTTCTAGAAGAAGTCTAATTGAATAAATAAATGTTTGAGTTTGATATTGATGTTTATCGTGAGAAACTAGGCGGTCAATGATTTTGATGCAAAATATAAACTATAACATGATTGGTGGCCAAACCCACACGTAGAGATAATCTGATTGAAAGCTCTGTGATGCAGACACGAGGGAGATGCACGCCATATTGCAAAACATGGCGCTTAATTATTTATTGATCCTGTTCGGACTTTAGATTTAGGTATAGGTTTGCAATTTCTACGTAGGTCTTAACTCTATGTTATACTTCTATTAAGAACTTCAGTCTAACATTCTACACACGCTGGTCTTCAATATAATAAGCCGCATCTCATAATATTATAAGCTAATGAATAAATAAATCCCCGTGACCTTTCGCCACACCGCGCCGAAGCCGACTCGTTTTAACGGGATATTTTTAAAAATTCCCGAGATCGTTATAAATAACTGATATACAACAAAACGCTGCGTCCGTCTGCACGCTATATTTACCCGGTTCTGGTAACACCGCCGAGTAAATATATCCGCCGCTTCGATAAAGTTGCCGATGCTAATGCATTAAACAATATAAATAGACCGATCAAAGTGCGCTTTACATTTTAAATGCAAAATGAGCGATCCAAAAACACGCGGAACTAGAGAACTAAAAGGGTAATCAAACCTGAGCTGTGAATATAAAATTCGGTCAATGTCTAAATTTACATGAAGAGTCTTCCTACTCGGAATAGTGTGGTTGACAATCAGATGCATTCAGTGTGGGCGCTGAACATTAACGAGCGATAAAGCAGTTTCCCAATATTTTGGGCGCGCCCACACACGCGCTCCTCCGCGAAGTTATTCCTGAAACATTCCGCACCCGCCAATCTCTTTTTTTTTTCAAACCAAATTAATAGTCGCGACGCTGAAATCATTCGCCGGCGTTTTTCCCAGCGCTGCTAACATCCTGAATACATCATAATCAATTCTACTGGTATCACTTTTTGTAACTCGTCATAAATATATTAAAGAAGAAATGGAAGCTAATGATCTCAGAAGAATTTCGCTAACTAATCTAACACATATACTTAAAATAATAAGCAATTCTTTATAATTATGTTAATTATCATAATCCCACGTGGTCAAAGTGTATATTAAAACTCGAATCTTATCTTATCTAATTAAAATTATAATTAAATTTGCAATTTTTCGTAATTGATAAAGTCTCCGAATAACAATATGTTAATGATTAGACTAATAACTGGAATATTAAATACAGAAGTGATAGGAATACTGGATTAAAGTGGAAATTAATTAACGCACCTATAGATAGCCATCATACCTACATCGTAGAATAGCTTGTTCGATTTGAACTCATTTTAAGTATTTACAGTTTATTTGCTATTACTTATTTCTTTTGACATCATTATTGATTGAGATTGACAAAACTTAGCTACTTAAACAGCCTTAAGGCCAAATTAGAACTAAAGAAATAAAAATTTTCCTTCACGATACGGGCTCCTCATCAACTCCCTGTGTGAGATTTGTTCACAAACTGTGTCCTATATGAATCTCCTCTCGTTGTCAGAATCAGAGCCCAAGAAAGAACCATATTGCGGAGAGGGCGAAACAAACTTTAGAGAATAGTTTCCTGTTACAAGTGAGTTATTTGAGTTACTGTTGAGTTGGGCCTCCTCGGTGTTCTCCCTTGCACAACTCTTCAACATTAACGCCATTAAAAGGTGACAGTTTCGGGTTCTTTTCTCGCCAGACGAGGAACAGACGTCAATCGTTACTTGCAATAATGAACGAGTTGCCAATTTGTTGTTCGGAAGATTAATGACGTTGAAAAGTTGTGCATTCAGAAAACGCTGAAATCTCCCTGACTCGTATACTAATTAACAATGAAGTGTGTCAAATTCAACGACGTTAAATTAATCCGATGTTGAGGGAGGCTATTTTAGACAACCCTGGGCTATATTTGTAGTTGTAATGTTGGAGCTATGATGAGATTTGGTCGATTCCCTTTATTATGTTGATACTACCAATAATAGAAACGAGCATAACATTCAGACTGACGTTTGATTTATTACTTTAAATGTCTCTCATTTATTTCTGCTTTGATTTGATTTTATCATAAAATTCATCTTTTCGTTATAATGTTGTTTGAATATGACACTTTTTATGAGTTCCTGTTCTACCATCACTGTTGTTTGTAAAACGCTTGTGTTATGTGGCATACATAATATTGAACAGTATTAATGTTTGTTTTGCATTTGTGTTAACTTACGAATAAAGCTTTGATCTGCAAAATTTATGTGCTTTTGCAATTTTATTTTCAAAACCTTGCGATGTACCTATCCTGAAAATTTTATGTAAAATACAAGAATATCCATGTGAATGTGATAGTATTGGATGTTACACGTGCTAAAAATAATATTGCACCGCATCAAATCATGTTAAGATTTAGAAAAATAATGTTTCATATTAACGTTCCAGTTAAAGAAGCAGCAACAGTTGCAACAAGAGATATTGTTGCAACACTTTCAACAGCAACGGCAACAGCTGGCAGAGCAACACGAGCAGCAAATCAGACATCATTTGAAGGTAACCTATTGTCTTCAAATATCTAATTTAAATCGTGAGTGAATTAAAACGCTTGCAAAATTTGTATTGAAGGTGATGTATTTTCTGACCCATCAGTCAGACAATAAAAACCGTAGCCAACATTTATATCTTTAGATATCATTTCTATTATAACGGACGTCTATTTATATAGTTCATTAAATATTACTTGATAGCATTGTGATTTATTAGCCGCGAAATATTTAACATGCCTAAACGTTCTTGGCTAGATGTTTTGGCAAGATCGCTGTTAAAACATTTGCGCAGATTGCCTAAAATATGCTCTTTTCTGCGAAATTATATGAACACCTCATGTAACATTTAGCGATGTGATAGAATGAAAACGCAGAAAACTTCTAAATTCTATATTAAAAAAATTAAGATCATAAAATGAGTTATTTATTGTCGTACGTTTTATATTATGATAATCAAAGCGCAACATCTTAAATTTATAGCTCCACATTCTGACGCAGAATTGCAAATAGGAATAGTCGGTGTCAGTGTTGCACGGACCCCATTATAAATAGACGTGAATGGCTCGTCAGCTTGCGTCACCGGCGCTGGACCGCTCCGCCGTTGACCTTACGTGACACCAATTATTAGCCGAGAAAAATTAGCGGCGATGACATAATACTAACTTAAACGGGAAGCTCGCGAGAGTCTTTTGTTTGGGAATCTACGCGTTTGTTGACGTTGTGACCGTGCAACTTTCTATGCGAGTTACAATATCTTGTTTGTAAGAACAAGTCAATTTCGTTTTCATGAATGTGTGTATTATTAATATAGCAACATTATTATTCAATAACATTATCTAAATCAATTGCAACAATGTCGATATGTGTATTTAATTATATTAAATTCATTGGTGGTCCATATTATAGAGTTATCGGATATCTCGACCAATAGTGTTAAAGTTTATTGCGTTTTTCATTAAATTTATTGCTATTGGTAAGGTAAACATAAACAATGATAACCTTATCGCGATTAATGCGTAACTGCGTATTTTAACGTTTCATTTCGATTGGAGTGCATTCAATAAATTGATTGGAGCTTCAAATATTAGGCACATTTGTGAGTATTGTGGAAAGGCATGTAATGTTAGGCACTGTAGGCATGTCTGTCCGCTCGCAGCTATGGGAGCAGCAGAAGGCGATGGAGGAGGCGGCGCTGCGCGAGGCCCGCGAGGCGCGCGAGGCGCGGGAGGCGCGCGAGCGGCACGAGCGCGACCGCGTCGAGCTCATGCGCAAGAAGGACAAGCACGAGCCCTGCGCCACCGCCTCCACGCAGGTCAAACAGAAGTTACAGGTGAGAGAGCAGTGACCAAAGTCATAAATGCAAAGTTTTAAGTCAAATCAATGAGCAGGGTGATTTTTAATGAATTCATTATTTCAATTTCAGGAATTTTTAAAGAAAAAACAGGCTGCCGCGAATGCCAACGGAACAGTACCTGGTTCACCTTATAGAAATTGGTAAGATTTTCTTTCTTTTAACTAATAGTTAGTTTACAAACAATGTGAGACCAAGAATAGTTCCCTGTGAAACACTACGCTTTGAATTTAATAATTTCCATTTATATTTTATTGTATAAACGTAATAATATGTATTCCGCTGCTAATGAAAATGCTGCTAATGCTGCTGTTTCCATAAAATGACCACAAAAATTACACTAACGCAACGTTGCAATTTCCAGGGGTATAGTGAAATCGTCGTCGGGCGAGTCGATAACGTCGACGGGCGCGACGGCGACGGCGCACCCGTACCGGCTGGCGGCGCCGCTGCCGCTCGCGCTCAACGCGCCCGCGCCGCAGCCCTCGCCCGCCGACTACCCGCTGCGCAAGACTGGTGAGACACCCTGTCCAACGCAACGCTCAAATCCATTCACAGCTTTCCATTTCGACCTAACAATTTGTAAATTCGTGTAAATTTGATAGTGGGATTTTTGTATATAGACTAAAATGACGTTGTAATTATGCTAGTTTTATTTTTAATGACTTTGATTGAAGTATCTATTGTCGTGTGCAGATTTGATGGACTAATATTGATAATATTACAAATGCTCTTATAAAATTTGGCATGTCAAGCTAATATAATGCGTGTGAAACTATTAATTGAAACTGAAATCACTTTCGATGCGTCATGTGCATATTTTCCAACGATTTTTATTATTTTTGTATGCACAAAAGTCGAAAGTGGTTGCAACAGTGTGTGCGTGGAGTAGTGCTAGTAACCGCATGTGTGTGTAGCGTCGGAGCCGAACATGCTGAAGGTGCGTCTGAAGGCGCGCGTCATCGAGCGCCGCGCGTCGCCGCTCGCGCGCCGCCCGCTCAAGACGCGCCACAAACACCGCAGTGAGTACTTACAGCGCGTTACTATCAGAGGCGGCTCGCCCTAAGGAGCGCTGGTGCAGTGAACTCCCATAAATAATTATAATAAAATCATACTCCTTAATTTAATTATTAACATTAATTATTACTATTTAAAATCAATCGTAATCTTTAAAACTACTGTTAATACCAATGAATATATCCATCATTCCATCATCCCATACACCTGTATAATACCTACTGTATTATGTAACGCGCGAAGCGGAGCGCTCACGATTGCGCTCCAATGAAAAAAGATTTAGTACATTTCCTAATACGAAATCCAATAGGAGTGAAAGAGAGGGTTTTGCCAGAGCCCTGCGCGTGAAACAAAAGATTTTCTATGGAAAAGTAGCAAAATTCGGAGCGCCGCACCCGCAAACGTTGCCGGTTCGTTTTTACCGCCCGGCAGGACAGCGATTGCGCGCGCGGCGCGACGTTGCCAGTTTCCACTTCTATAATATAAACAAACACTCGAGTCAACTTCAATGCACGCGCGCGATTCATGCAATTTTCTAATTAGAATTATAAAATACGTGTTGAAATAGCCTGTAGTTATCAGTATTACTTGTGAGTGTTAAAATGAACAATAATTATAATGTGGCGTTCATTAAAAAGTGTGTTAAAACGTTACAAATTCGGCTTGAATGTAAAGCTAATAAGGGACCGCCACGGCCTGAACTTGATCTTACGCAAAAATGTACGACAAAAACGAAAACATATACGCGTGTGTTTAAATCTGAACAATATGTGAAAACACCGTGGTTGTGTGGTTGTGATGAAAGCAACAAACTATTTTGTTTTCCGTGTCTTTTATTTAAAGCGGGCGCGGCCGGCGGAGGTGAGAGTGCTTGGACTGAAACGGGCGTTGACGACTTAGCTCATCTTTCAATCAAGATGAAAAAACATTCACAATCTCGGTACCATTTGTTGAATGAACTGCAATTGGCGTCTATCGGACGACAAGACATTCGTAAAGCACTAGATTCCGCGTAGGTACCGAAAGTCAATACGCGAGTTCAATGACCGTGTCGATGAAAACAGACATATTTTACGAAGGTTAATAACTAGATTGTGTCGTATTTTGTGGTGCATTTCAAATTGCTTTATGGGGGCATGATGAGTCTTCGGAATCCCTGAATCCCGGAATGTATATATATATATTTTTTTTAATAAATTGTACTGATTTACACCATGTATTTTCAGTGTTTTATTTCAAGTGAACACCCATAAAATTTTGTCACGAGCCGCCTCTGGTTACTATGATCATCATGGTCTATGTTGACATTTTGTGTTGTTGTTATCTTTTTAGTTACAGATGCTAATAGGCTCGTTTCATTCTTTATTTCAGAAATCTGTGTAGACTAAATGAAAACTTGCATTTTTTTAGTTATATTGGAATAATACAACGTACGTGTAACTTCTGTGATTTTATTTCCAAATTAATCGTATCCGGTTCGAAGGACCGTGTTTTTTGGTCCTCGGAACCCGGAATTTTGTTTTTATTTTAAATTTCACACAGCAAATTGTTTGTTATTATGTGACTGACGCATTATACGTGCACAGACTGCGAGGGCAGCTCGGAGCGCGGGTCGCCGCCGGGCGCGTGCCCGACGCCCATCCGCGAGGAGGAGGAGACGGGCCGCTCGCCCGAGCTACTGTTCTCGTCGCCCTCGCTGCCCAACATCTCGCTGGGCCGGCCGCCGCCGCCGCGCCACCTCGCGCCGCAGCCGGTGCCGGTGGCGCTGCCGCCGGTGTGCGAGGCGGAGTGCGGCGAGGCGGGCGCGCGGCTGGCCAAGCGGCCGCTGGGCCGCACGCACTCGGCGCCGCTGCCGCTGGGCGACCCCGCGCTGCACCCGCCCTCCGCGCACCACTACCTGCGCGACCAGATACGGAAAACGGTATGGATACTAATCTAGTAGTTATTTGAAGTAGCCCAAACTTGACTCAAAAAAAAAAAAAAAAAATTATTATCAACTATTTGAGAGTGACCATAACTTAACTTAATTTACTAACATTAATATTAAGTTATTTTTTATTAATCTAACAAATGAATCCGTGTTATCCGTACATTATTGAAAAAATAATTTTTAATAATATTTTTTTTACCGTAATAGGGAATATTCATGTTTTTCTTTTTTGTCTTAAATTAATAGTTTACTATTTTATAACATAGAAAAAAATATTAATTTTCTTCAAAATACAATAAAAATATGTATAATAAAAAATTATTTTATTTTAAATAAATCACAAAATTTATTTAAATATCGAAACAATACTGATCGAAATACTTTTTTACTGTTCCTATTCCATAGTTCAACTTAAGTATTTGTTTCGTCAGGTGTTGACGCGCGCGCACGACGCGGCGGCGGCGCAGTTGCGCGAGGTGGGCGAGGAGGGCGAGGTGATCGACCTGACGGCGCGGCGCCCCGCGGCCGGCGCCCCCGCGCTGCCCCCGGGCGCCGCGCCCGTGCCCGCCGTGGGCGCGGCGCCCCTCGCGCGCGCGCTGTCGTCCCCGCTGGTGGGCGCGCGCACCCCCCCCACCGGCCTCGCCTACGACGCACTCATGCTCAAACATGGGTAAAGCGCTCGCCACACACTCGCAAAGTGGTGATTTTTTGTTCACACGTTTTAGTTGCTTTCTTTGATGCACCTTTTATTGTTGATCTTTATTTTTTAACTGTTTTTTGTCTCAATTGTTCTGATTTATAGCTATTTAACAAGTTTTTTACGTTATTGTTGTATTGCGCTATTAATTTTTGCTATTTTTCTATCGGATCCGGCTCGAAGGATCAAAATAGCCTTTTTCTGCACATTAACGTTGTCTATAAGTTGTATATTGTGTCCACCAGGTGCGGTTGCGGCGCGCACGCCCCGACGCACCCGGAGCACGGCGGGCGGCTGCAGTCCGTGTGGGCGCGGCTGTGTGAAACCGGCCTCGCCGCGAGGACGGAGCGCACGAGGCCCAGGAAGGCCACCTTTGAGGAGTTACAAGTATGATATTGTAGTCATTAAAGTTTTTATTAAAATTAAAATATAGATTAAAACTAATAAATCATTAAAAACCTTTTGAAATCTATTAACAAATGATTTAGCAGTAGATTATTGTACATCGTATTTTAGTATAAATTGTCTGTCGTTTGTGACGTTATTTTGACTAACGTAATTTTAAATCGCAATGTTATTTGTTTTGGATTCTTTAACGTGCTTTTTTATTATTTATAAAAAAACTTATTCATTTCAAAATCTCCTGAATGTTTCATATTATGTTTATACCGTTGTATAACGATCTTATCTCGTGTGACCCGCAGTCGGTGCACTCGGAGTCTCACGTGTACGCGTTCGGCGGGCGGTCGCGGGAGCGCGCGGCGGTGGGGGCGGTGGGGACCCCCACCCCCGCGGGTAGTGCGGCAGGCGGGGGGAGCGGCCCCCGCGCGCTGCGGCTCGTGCGGCTGGCGTGCGGCGGGCTGGGCGTGGACGCGGACACGCCGTGGAGCGAGGCGCACACGCCGGCCGCCGCGCGCCTCGCCGCCGGCGCGCTGCTCGACCTGGCGCTGCGCACCGCGCGCAACGAGCTGCGCAACGGGTACGTGCCATACACACACACACACATCGCGCTCACACTACACGCACACACTCATTAATGATCGAAATAATGTACTGTAATATGCAAATTGATTTCTTTATATTTTATTTTATTTCATTTGTATAAGAGAACATAACGGTCATGCATGCTACATAATATATTTAATATGTTGTGCTGTGTTGCATATTAACTACTAGATTTCCACCCGCGGCTTCGCCCGCGTTTTCAAAGAAAAACCCGCATAGTTCCCGTTCCCGTGGGATTTCCGGGATAAAACCTACCCTATGTGTTAATCCAAGTTACCTTCTATATGTGTGCTAAATTTCATTGTAATCGGTTCAGTAGTATTAGCGTGAAAGAGTAACAAACACAAACACACACACATCCTCACAAACTTTCGCATTTATAATATAAGTAGGAGTAAAACTGTTTTTTACATTATCTCTCTGATTAATTTTTTTAAATTTATCTATCAAATTAAATACTTAATTAAATAAATAAAAATATTACCTTCACATTCGCTTAACAACGGTAATATAGGCTATTTAGCATACCATGTTTAAATATAAATTTATAGTTGAATCGTTTCCATCGCCTTAAATACGTATTTATCATAATTTATTTATTAAATTTATTTTTTTGACTTATTGAAATTTACAAATTTTCCTTACGTATAGAAATTTTCCTGGCTTATAGAATTTTTCCTGACGTATAGAAATTTCCCCACGTATAGAAATTTTCCTGTCTTATAAACATTTTCCTGACTTATACAAATTTTCCTTATCTATACAATTTTGCTGCAAAGAGAAATTTTCCTGGCAGAATTTTTCCTGTCATATATAATTTTTCCTGACATACAAATTTTCCTGACGTATAGAAATTTTCCTGGCATATAGAAATTTTCCTGGCTTATAGAAATGTTCCTGGCTTATAGAAATTTTCCTGGCGTATAGAAATTTTCCCGACTTATACAAATTTTCCTTACGTATAGAAATTTTCCTGGCTTATAGAAATTTTCCTGGCTTATAGAAATTTTCCTGGCGTATAGAAATTTTCCCGACTTATACAAATTTTCCTTATGTATAGAAATTTTCCTGGCGTATCGAAATTTTCCTGGCTTATAGAAATTTTCCTGACGTAGAAATTTTCCGGACTTATGGAAATTTTCCTTATGGAAATTTTCCAGCTTATAGAAATTTTCCTGACGTATAGAAATTTTCCTGACGTAGAAATTTTCCGGACTTATGGAAATTTTCCTTTCTTATGGAAATTTTCCTTACTTATGGAAATTTCCCAGCTTATAGAAATTTTCCTGACGTATAGAAATTTTCCTGACGTAGAAATTTTTCGGACTTATGGAAATTTTCCTTTCTTATGGAAATTTTCCTTACTTATGGAAATTTTCCAGCTTATAGAAATTTTCCCGACTTATGGAAATTTTCCTGACTTATAGAAATTTTTCCTGACTTATCGTAATTTTTCTGTCAATCGAAATTTCCCTAACTATTGTTAAAATCATTTTTCTAATCTTCCTAAAATTGGAAATTTTTACGACTGATTAAAGTAAACCATTCTTCGCCCGTGGTACATATTATTATTTCGCAATAAAAGGTAGCCTACGTCCTTTCTCGGGTATCAAAATATCTCAATACCAAATTTCATGCAAATTGGTTCAGTAGTTTAGGCGTGATTGAGTAACAGACAGACAGATAGAGTTACTTTCGCATTTATAATATTAGTATGGATTAACATATAAAATATATATGTTGCGTTCTCTTACTTAAATTTCTAAATAGCTTTAAAAATAAGTATCAAATTTTATTCTAAATAATCACCAACACACAACAAAATGTTTATTTTTGATACCATAATGTATAATGTAATGAGTAATATTGCAGGTTCGCAGTAGTCCGACCGCCCGGGCACCACGCGGAGCCCAACCAGGCGATGGGCTTCTGCTTCTTCAACAACGTGGCCGTCGCCGCCAAGCAACTGCACCAGCGGCTCGGTCTGCAGAGGATACTTATCGTCGATTGGGTGAGTTATTTTATCAACTATCTTTAAAATCAAAAGTTATACTGTTTATAATTTGAGAAGAAAATTTTAAGTTGTTGTGAAAGCGTTTGACTTCGTTAATCTAGCTATAAAACGTCAAATTTTCACAAATACATTGCAAAATGCAGTTAAATACTATTATTTCAACCCGATCTTAATTTAGGACTAAATTATACTAACACAAACAAAACTATATTCAGTTCAACATTTATTGAACGTAGAGGTGTTCCGCAAGGCTCTGCTCTGGGTCCGCTGTCGTATGTTTGTTTGATAACGTGGTGTCTCGTGGCAGGACGTGCACCACGGCAACGGCACGCAGCAGATCTTCTACGAGGACCCGTCGGTGCTGTACATCTCGCTGCACCGGCACGACGACGGCAACTTCTTCCCAGGCACGGGCGCGGCCAGCGAGTGCGGCGCGGGCGCGGGGCTGGGCTACACCGTCAACGTGGCCTGGCCCGGCCACCCGCCGCTCGCCGACGCGGAGTACCTCGCCGCCTTCCGCACGCTCGTCATGCCCATCGCCAAGGTACGTGCCGCACGTCTCATTCAGTGTAGTTAGACGTGCGGTACACTTATCACTTGTTTATTATGTTAGGTATGATTTTGATGTGTCATGTTTGAAGTTTCTTCATATGAAATATACGATTTAAATTTATTGGTCCTTCGATCCGGATATGAAGCTACAAATGTGGTTTTAACGTTCATATGTGTCGGTTGCAGGAGTACGACCCGGAGATAGTGCTGGTGTCGTGCGGGTTCGACGCGGCGGGCGGGCACCCCGCGCCGATGGGCGGCTACAACGTGTCGCCCGCCTGCTTCGCGCACATGACGCGCGACCTCATGCAGCTCGCCAACGGGAAGGTAAGCGGCGGTCTGCGATTTATGATAAAACTGCAGAGACAGTAACCGGTGACAAGACAACGTGGATAAAGCTTAGCGTTTCCTCCCTTTTTTGATTCTATTTTGACGTAACAAATGTCATATTAATTCATGTTATTTGCCGTATTGGGGCAGGGGTTAAAAATATATAAAAATGCTTTTATTAGCGGGATACTTTTAGATGTAGTTTTGAATGTTTTTTTGAAGTGAAACTTCTTTATTGGGGTTGGAAAAAAATTTAGTGTAACATTTTTTCGTTACGCGCCATCTTGTTTTTATCCTTACCACGCGTGATTGACGTATTTCTATAAAGTTGCATATAGTAAATTATTTTTTGAAAAATAAGGTCATAAAGAAGTTTCACTTCTTAAGTGTGTACACTAGTACACGCACACATTTTTTTTATATGTTTGTAAGCTTTTACGTCGCAATGTATGTTTAATCCGTCGTCACTCAAGTGCGTGGTGTGCAGGTGGTGCTGTCGCTGGAGGGCGGGTACGACCTGGCGGCCATGTGCGACTGCGCGGCGGAGTGCGTGCGCGCGCTGCTGGGCGAGCGCGGCGCGGCGCCGGCGCTGGCCGAGCTGGCCCGCGTGCCGCACGCGCGCGCCCAGCACGCGCTGCGGGCCGCGCTCTCCGCGCAGGCGCCGCACTGGCCGGCCGTCAAGCGGTACCTGCCGCTCGTGGGCGTGTCGGCGCTGGACGCGGCGCCGGCCGTGGCGGGCGCGCGGCTGGGCCGCCTGCAGACCGAGCGCGACGCCGCCGACACGGCCGCCGCCATGGCCACGCTGTCCATGCACCCGCCCGCGCCCGACCTGCTGCCCCCCGCACACCCGCCCCCCGCACACCCGCCGCACGCGCACGCCGCACACGCGTTGCCCGCGCACGCGCACGGCCCGCACCCGCTGCCGCTCGCGCTTAGGTAAGTTTTTTAAATATTTACTAACGTTAGCTTAGTCACGTACTAACATTAATGGACCTCTGTCATCTAATTGTTTAAAATAAATAAAATAAAATAAGTGAACCCTCTGTACATTCTTATAGCTACTCTTCAATAGCAAACATAAAATTAGAATGGATAGTCATTTACTGCCTCATATAAATTTCTATCACAGACTACTTTCAGAGAGATGATCTTTAGTGAAATGATCCTTCGAGTTGTACATACATATATGAACATTATTTCGATTCAGTATTACATATCCATATTAATTATTAACATCGATATAAATAAACGGGACAAACTTAAAATATATACAATAAATAATAATAATATTCCAGGACAATTTTCACACACAGCACGATTTGATCCCATACTAAGCTTTTGCTTGTGTTATGATGGCTGATGGCTGACAAACATACATATATAATTTTTAAATAATACTTATATAGATAATACCTATTTTGAAACTTTAATTCTATCTACATAAATCTTACGCGCTAATTTTTTGTTTTCAGCCGTTCGGAGAGCTCACGATCTGTGTCTGAAGAGCCGATGGAACAGGATGAAGGCAAATGAGCGGTTGAACTTTATTCCCATGGTCCCCTCGTCCACCGTCCTCACTCCCCTGTGTCCCAGAGTCCCCCCTCCCCTCCCCTCTCCCCCCGCACACAACATTCCGCGCCCCGCGCCCCGTGCGACCCCGCTCCAGACGAAATCTTAATTTGAAAGCTTTAATATTTTAAGATTTGTGTACAAACTGTAAACTATATGGACACGCGCGTGTGTGTTACGGCCCGGGGACCGTCCCCGCCGTGGGGCTACCGAGCGGCTCCTCGTCCGCGTGACCTTTTGTCGCACATTTTTGTCGACTCCGACTCGCCCGCACTGCATTGTGTGGAGCTAGGCCGCTTTTCGCTGACCTTTTGTGTTTATAAATTAATGAAATGGAATCCCGGTCAGCCTCCGTAGCTCCGCGCAGTGCAGTGCGGGGCGAGGGGAGGGGGAGGGGGGCCGCTCGGGGGAACCTGCGGGCCTCAGCCGCGATGGCCCGGCGCCGGCTCGCACTTTACTGTCTCTGTAGATTTGTCTTTTGTCAAAAATATAGAATATTTTTAAATGTTGCCCGGGACGTTTCTTGCCCTTTAAGGAATTCAGTTCCGATAAGCTTGCTCCGATTGATGTACAAGTTAGTATAGTTGTCCCCTCAGCGGCGAGCCGGCGCCGGCGCGCGTCATACCAAAGATATCCGCCGCGTTCCCGTGCGTGTGTGTGTGTCTGTGTACACACGCACACGCACGCACACACGCGCCCCCCGCACACACACGCGCGCGTCCCCTTGTTGTTGCTTGCGGCAATGTGCTGATCGTGTTAAGTTGTAAGTTTACTTCTCTCGTACAAAACATCGCAAGGTGACCTTGTTTTGTGACTAAATATTACGTGTACGTTAAATACGATAAGCCCCATTTTTGTAAAGTAGCCGTAACGCGGCGGGCGGCCGGAGAGCTGCGCTTTCGTTGTAAATAAATATTTAAATAGATTATATCGGTGAGTGCCGCCCGCCGCTCCACTTAATGTGAAATCTGTGTATAGATATTATATTGTAACCCAGTAATGGTAAATAATTGTTATTTTTATATGAGAATGTCTAACGGCGGACGTTCCTCGAGTCCCGCCGCGGGACGCTCTAGTGGAACTATTTTTTATGTATTTTGAACATAAATTTGTATATTTGATGTTTTCGGCGCGTCGCGTCACTCTTGTAAATAAAATACTTATGACTGTTTTCAGATATTTAAATGATCGGTTGAGACGTATGTTGACTTAGATGTTTATATTTGTTGGAACTGAGATGTTTTCGCCGCAGAGTGCGGCTTGTCGCCATTCGTGCAATATAATTTATAGCGATGTTAGTTGCCGCGCCGTGTGGAATACATTGAGCTGTATGTATATAAGGAAGCGGCGCGGTTCTGTCTGTATGTAACGTATATTTTTGTATCGGCCGCGCGCCGCCGCGACTCGGATCCGATCCGCGCGATTAACAGATTTAAACAATGTTGTGTCTTTGAGAATTTTATTGTTAAAAATGGAAAACAAATGAAATAATTATTTAATGAATGTATATATTAAATATATATATTTGGAAATACTTTGGCATTTTTATTTTGTCTAAAATGAGACAATCCCCTATGAAAAGTACCTTCTATGATAATAAATACACTACACACTACAAATGCAATAAATCATTCCTTCAGGGCTCTTTGGTTGGCTTGGCCAAGGTCTAACCATAGGCTATCCGCTATCATTTATGTCATACTGACTTACATTTTAAAGAAATTAAAACGCTTGAATGATATAATATTCTCTCTTTCTTTTGAAATCATACACACGACCACACCCCGGACACTCCATACAAAATGATCGTTTTGACAGTCACACTGTAGAGACTGCAAATGTGTGTGTTAACGCTTTATGGTTGGCACATTTGTGACTAGCGTAAAAAGAAATTCGCGTTTTTCTGATGAAATACATCCGAAAACAGCACAATATCTAACCATTTTCTACGAAAAACGATAATCACAAATCCAAAATAATAAAATTACTTTAAGTCAATTTGATTAATGTTGTCAATCTTCGTTGCGTATCGTCCTTGCAGAAAAATATGGCCCATTTTATGTCTGATCGCGCGGGGGTGAGGTAATTTTAATTTTTGCGGGAGGCGGAGAGTGTCCGTTCTGTAGCGTTTAGCTACTATTACGTATTCTGTGACACGACACGATATTATAGAATTTAATTTAATCTGTAGATTAAATAAAACATTATTTCAACGCAAACAAATTATCATCATTTAGTAACTATTGATATCTGGATATTTTTTTCCATATAACATTTTTCCTAGCAAAATGACCTCTGTTATTGCTAAAATACAAAATCAATTATGAAAATAATACCCAAACGACGCAACATATTCTACTGCTATTTCAAAAATAAGTGCTAATGTCATTATAGCAATTATAAAATTTATCACTCAAAAAAGCTAACAATAAACTATTAACAAACATATTAAGACCTATCCAACAAAACCGCATGGCTGAAACCACAGGCTGAAACCCTTTTTTCAACCCTTTTTTGCGATAGATGTTGTTACTCTTAAAATTACAATTTCACAAATATTTTTTTTTCTGTAGGTATTTAAAATGCTTTAAACAAACATTAAAATTCATTCATTAAATTTAATTTCAATCTTAAAGACCTTTCCAGCAATACCCCCACTTCTTAGTTTAGTCTGAGTGTTGCGACTCCTTAAATTCATCGATATTAATAATTGAACAACGTAATTTAAACAAAACTAACTAACCTAATCAAATACATGCAAGAATATATTATATATTATTATAATGTAGTTTCAATTTTCAAACGTAAATTAAAGAATCTCATTATCAAAAGTATCTCACTATAAATCATAACAATAATGGAAATCAAAATACATTGATACTTTTCATTCAAACCCTTATTTAATCAATTCTCAATTTAACAAAAATCTATCCGAATTCGAGCGAATAATTTTTTTATCCTAGAGAGTAGAGACTAAGCTAGAGACCAACAAAATTTAGACCGATCAAAATTTTACAAAAAAGTTTCTTTATAATATGACATTATACCTGCTTTTCTTTGTACTTTAGTCGACTTTAGTCAAACGGTAGATAATAACATTGACATAAACTTGCACTTAGCAAATAGCTCAAAGTTGTAGATGACTGGCGATATAATGCAATAATATGCATACTGCATAGGCTATGATTTTTCATCGTTTTAAGTCTCAAAAAAATGGGTATCAAGAATTCGTTAATTAAGTAGGTAAGCTTGTTCTTTTCAAATTCTACCTATGAAGTAGGTAGTTAAGCAGGTCAATTCATGAGTTCATGACATTATTCATTATTGCATTTTAGTGAAAGGGTATTGCAATTTTGTGAAAAGAAAATCCTTACTGATATTATAATTGCGATAGAAATTATGTTTCCTGTTTATCTCTTCGATTTGGTTCAAAGATAGTTTGATACGTAACGCCGTCCCCGGAGAATAAAATGATAACAGCCATTACCTTAGTTTTAATGTTATGCGATATTTGAATCCTACGCAGCCTAAATGTGCAGATTTTTGTATAATCACTCCCCGTTTTCCAATTACAGCACTAGAGCGCATTATGCGGCACGATGATGATCAGGAAGACTGATGTTTACTGCGTTCATTTTTAAAATAATTATAGTAGATTACTCTACATACTATTGTTTCATTAAATACACCAGAATAAGTTCATTGTTCTAATACCCAATAATGCGTATGTCCAAAATTAACGAGAAAATAATGATAAGTTATTAGTAAATTTAGATATCAGTCCAATGTAGTAACTTTTTAAATTTCAATAATCTTTAGTTTGGATAACGTTATTAAAATTATTTTTAAAGATAATTATTATAGTAAATAAATTAGCTACCACTGAGCCTTTTTTATCTCACTACTTGCAATTTATAGTCACATTTCGGGTTTTTATTTTTCCTGAAAAGTTGTGTTTTTTTGCGATTATCATTTTATTCTCCGGGTACGGCAATAATGTAAAATTAATTTCTGATTAATGTACTTAAATATTATGTATCCAGCTGCTCATCGATGCAATTTCATTTCACAACAAACAATACTATTTTGTTATTATCACTAAAATAATCCTAATTAATGTTCTCAAACAAAGTGTGTCAGTGAGAAATAAACATTAAACGGGTGGGCGTCGCCCCGGCAAAGCAAAAGACGCGTGTCGAATTCTTGAATTTTTTTCATCAAATAACAATTTTGGAAAATCTATTTATACTCAAAAACTACTGCATGGATTTACTTACTCCAAATTTGGTACAGAGATAGCTAGAGACTTGAGGAAGGACATAGGATGGGTTTGATCCCGGAAATCCCACGACAAACGGGAATTATGCAGGGTTTTCCTTGACTATGCGGGCGAAGCTGCTGGCGGAAAGTATAGTAGATAAATAAAACAGTCGAATTCAGAAAAATGAATTTATTTTAACAAAATAACACAAATGACTAAACTGATGAACACAATTACAGTAACTTATGATACAAAATAATTGAAATTATACAAAAATATTTATTTCCTCGTCGTTTTTTATTAAAATTACACCAATATATTACAAAAGTTGCTCTAATTATATACAGCAATAATATAAGCTTAGCATAATGTATTCATCCAGAATACGATTTAATCTTAAAATATATTAATAAAAGCATTTGACACACAAAAACATTTATTTATGTACATGATTTCATATTAAAACTGTAAGCACCAATATTTAAGAGAATTAACGTCTAAGAATACAAAAAGGCGAGGTGATTTTCTAAAGTAAAATAAACATCAATCTTCAAAGTTGACCGCTAAGTTGCAAATTGTTCTTACAATTGCTAAATATTTCTAATTCTGCATATAAAGTCTAAAAGTGAGCGCGCACGAGCAACTTTGTCTCCGCAATTATTTTGTCTCTCCCATCAATTTGTATGGGGAGTTGCGTCGCTACGTGCGCGCACTTTCATACTAGCCCATAGGTAGGAGAGACAAAATAGTTGCGGAGACAAAGTTGCTCGTGCGCGCACTGTCTAAAATGATATCAGTCTGTTTCTACATGAACCTAAAGCTACGAATAAGCTAGAGATCGCAAGAGGTGCTTGTTTGAAATATATTTCAAATTATGTCTTGAACGTTATGTATATATATACTTGATGAGTACACAAAGTTTAAGGGCACTTAAGTTTATAAGACATGACTTATAGAAAGTTGACGCGCGATACAGTATGAAATAGAATATTAACTTGTTTATATGATGTATATATTTGCACCCTAAACCACAACCATGTATAGATACTAGCGTTATTCTAATGATTTAGATATTATGTAGATACATAGAAATGACTTAATGTTTAATGTACCCACAATATGTGTCTTTTGCCTATATAAATAATTATGAGTTCGTTTATCTGGTTGTGGCTACACAGAACGTACGAACAGTCGAATTGGGTACACACCCAATTCGACTGTTCGTGGCGATGTACCCTATGTGTATGTTCGTGGCGATGTACCCTATGTGTCTGTTCGTGGCGGTGTACCCTATGTGTCTGTTCGTGGCGGTGTACCCTATGTGTCTGTTCGTGGCGATGTACCCTATGTGTCTGTTCGTGGCGGTGTACCCTATGTGTCTGTTCGTGGCGATGTACCCTATGTGTCTGTTCGTGGCGGTGTACCCTATGTGTCTGTTCGTGGCGGTGTACCCTATGTGTCTGTTCGTGGCGGTGTACCCTATGTGTCTGTTCGTGGCGATGTACCCTATGTGTCTGTTCGTGGCGGTGTACCCTATGTGTCTGTTCGTGGCGGTGTACCCTATGTGTCTGTTCGTGGCGGTGTACCCTATGTGTCTGTTCGTGGCGGTGTACCCTATGTGTCTGTTCGTGGCGGTGTACCCTATGTGTCTGTTCGTGGCGGTGTACCCTATGTGTCTGTTCGTGGCGGTGTACCCTATGTGTCTGTTCGTGGCGGTGTACCCTATGTGTCTGTTCGTGGCGATGTACCCTATGTGTCTGTTCGTGGCGGTGTGGCTATGTGTCAGATCACATTTGATTCTAGCGATGTACCCCTAAGTTTCTGTGTGGCCGTGTGCCCCACAAAAATCTATATATCTACGTGCCTCTTTGTGTTTGAGTGTCTGTATGTGTACCCAAACGTGTTAACTCTACGTGTGAGTGTGTGTGTCCCGTTAGATCTCCATATTGTCTCGGTCGGGCGGGTCGAGGGAACTGCAGCGGCACGAGCATGAGCTCACCGGACACTCCGTGTGGTTGCTGGGAAGATGTTAATCATAAGTTATTACTAATTTCATAAAAAAAAATCAATTAAAACTTGGTTGTTATGATTAATATACACAACATATTTTCTAATTTAGTTTAGGTATTTAAAGTGAAATGATCGATTAACGGCGAATTTTTTTTATTATACAGCAAAAATGGCGCTGATACAATAACAGTAATTAATAGATGTATTATTAGATATTAAAACAATATAATAACATAAGAAAGACAAAATAAAGATAGACAAGACACAGAAAACAAGAAGATAGTGATACATTATCCATCCCTTTCCTCTCGCATGCGTGATCAGAAGTATATATATTTTTTGAAGTGAAACTTCTTTAGGCGCGTTGAGAGTAAATTTTCAAGGTCGCGTCATGGCAATACCATCACGTAATAGAATAAAGCGACGATTTTAGTACCTTAGAATCTTGCCAAAGAAGTTTCACTTTTGACACGTGTGCTCGGCACATACGATCCTTTTTTCTTATTTTTACCTGAACCAGTCGAGCAGATGTGCGGCATGTCCCCCGTGCCGGCACGCCACGCACCAGCTGAACCAGCCGGCGAAGTGCGCGCCGCCCACCGCCCCCGCGCCCCCGCCCCCCGCAGCCGCCCCCGCCCCGCCCGCCCCCGCGCCCCCCACCGCGCTTGTCCCCAAGTGCAGGGAGCACACGCCGCAGCGGGGGAGGGGCTTGCGGCAGTTCGGGCACGAGGAGGTCTGCTGCAATATTGCAATGTACACTTATGTGGTGTGTTGTATATGCATCGCGATGTGCACGAGGACGATGCATAGTTTGTGTTTTGCTTATATTTGTAATGTAGGTTATATTAATAAGTTTAAAATAATTTAATAAAGACTTGGTAGCTAACAACCGTGTGTTTCATTTGTCCCATAACATAACAACGTGAAAACACTTATATATGAAAAGTGAATACATTGTCTATCCTTTGTTAATTAAATTTTTTATTCTTCTATTCAGTATGGCATAAAATTTATTTTTTGATAATACATATTTTCAAGAAAAACTACTGCTCTATCATTTGTGTCATATTTATTTTATTTTTACATTTAAATTTTAAATATCTACTTACTATAAGATCATCAAAACTTAAATCCAATATAAGACCTAAAACGCGTCCTTGGAATACACCCTTTGGTATAGCTGCATATTCTCTTATGTTTTTAACTATATGAACCCTTTTATTTCTATTAAACTGCTAGTTTCTTAATAGGTAGACTGTACGATAATTATTATAAATACATTTTCAATTTTTTTTTTCACTGAAATTGAAATAGAAAATGTGTTAAACGCTTTCCTTGGTACAATTGTAGTTCATTTTTGAAATTATTAATATTTTTAATTAGCTCGAAGAAATTACACTATTTTTATTGAATTAGGTGAAATAAACAAAACCAGTAAATTATGGTAGATTGAAACAAAAATAAAACTTGTTTCTTGCGATTGAATATCAAACCAGACTTATAGACCTACACAATTTTAAATGTATTGCAAAAATGTCAAAGGTAACAAAATAGACGATGGATTTTCTGAAAACTGACTACTAGATTAATATACGAACGATCGTAACACGTGACAAGTAATATCTTATCGAAGCTTACCTTCATCTTAGCAGCGGGGGGCGGCAGGCGGGCGAAGGCGGGGCGGGGCCGCGCGGACGCCGCCGCCGCGACCGACTTGCCGCAGTACGTGCAGGCCACGCCCACGCGCCGCGCGTCCGGCCCGCCGCCCCCCGCCCCCGCCCCCGCGCCGCCCCCCTCCCCCAGCGCCGCGTACACCCACGTGTCCAGCGCGCACCGGGCCCACCACAGTTGCCAGCTGTCTAGCAGCGAGCGGTAGCTGGAATGAACATTTTTTTTTACTTAAATTTTGTGTATCCATTTAATTACTTTATTGAAGCAAAAAATATATATCTTTGGTATTGTAATTTTGTAAACATTATATACATTCACAAAAGGATTTAAATTTTATATTAAATGTCGTTTTCCATTTTATTATTACGAAGAACAGCTTCGCGTGCTTCTTCATATTGTTGGATTTTCATCCACATATCAGAATCCCAATCGGCAAACATTTGAACAAACGCTGATAGTTCTAAACCCTGTTTTACAGCGAACATGTCTTCCATTCCGTAGTTATGGCGAACTCTTAAAAACGCTCTTATAATATTAGCAAGTGATTTGCGTTTAGACAGTTCTGCTTCTCTCCCAAACCAAATGTACACGGTTTGAGGAGTTTGTAAAAGATATACCTCTGTGCTTAATAAATCCCATTAATTGACGACATTTGCACCATAAACATAACATAACATAGTGATGACATAGTGTCAATATTGCCAGAGCCACAGATTTTAAGGCGGGGTCAAATTATATTTGACATCAATTTCAATAAATTTAACATACAATAATGACGACGAATAATAAAAACGTAATTAATATTACGTAATTATTATTTAATAATAATAATATTATAATAATAATTGACTTGTACCTTGTACTTAATTTTTGATAGAGATTGTCTAATCTAAAAATGAACGCCCCTCCACTGTGTTTACGCTCACATTCAAAGTACGTGTATAGACGCAATACACACAAATTGGTCTGCCTCATTGGTCGTTCAGTCCTCCAGTCCCGTCCATGCCCGAACGACAGGACCAGTTGGCCAACTAGTGCATAAATGACGCGATGCACGACAGAACGGACGTGTCATTCCGTACATAGCGCGCTCTCCCCGCCATACAATGCTAGGCACCTGAACTGATCGCCCGATTAGTTGACAAATCAGTGCGCGAGACAGTCAAAGTTTGCAGTAG
The DNA here is from genome assembly GCF_061535455.1 of Colias philodice. Classification (NCBI taxonomy): domain Eukaryota; kingdom Metazoa; phylum Arthropoda; class Insecta; order Lepidoptera; family Pieridae; genus Colias; species Colias philodice. The sequence goes on along the minus strand of NC_143098.1, from coordinate 11,581,869 downwards.
AATCGACGCGCGCACACATATAAAGTGGTTCAATAATTATTTGTCCTCACACATTGAAACAATTAAGTTTAGTGGAGGGGCGTTCATTTTTAGATTAGACAATCTCTACTATAATTATTATGTATATGTTGTTTAAATATAATTTTATTGTACGGTGTTCGTACATCACGTTGCGCGCTGTCAGCATTTTACGCGGACACGCGACATTTTAGTACATATTTCATTAGTTCGCATTCGATCACCATAGCAATCGCGCGTACTCATTACCATTGACATTAACCATATAGAATTAAGACAATAAAGGCATTATTGTACTTAATTCTTTTATTTACTCTGTACGGGCCCTACAACCCCGTCGATCGTGGTCCTTCGAGCTTAAGTCGTAAGCGGGACTTGCGCGAGTGATGAAACGTGAAAGTGAGTTCAATTTACGATATATATTAACCAGTGTGAGATAAACCAATAACCAACCAGGATAAAAGTGCCAGCTACATAAAATAAAATAAAAACTAATTACTTAATTTTAGTGTCAATTACGTCATCTGGCACTTAAAGTGTCAAGTCGAATAATATTTTATGCTTAAGTGATTTCTAAAATATACAAAAGTTAATTTTGGTGTATACTGTTAAAATATCGTCGAAGATAAAATTGATAGACGTCAAATGTTGCCTATTAAAATGGCTCTACTATATAAATGAACAAATACGAAGGTATTTTTTGTTATTTCATGTTTAATACTAATTTGAAATAATAAACAATAGTACCTATCAAGCCAGTTGGTAACGTTGGGGTCCCGCAGCAGGTCCGGCGGGCAGCAGCGCGCCGCCAGCAGCGCCGCCGACTGCACGTCGCCCGACCTCTCCACCCAGCGCTGCACTAGAGATATACCCTCGGGGCTGATACCTGGTCAATATTAATTCTAATATTAAAAAATGATAACAATGGCAATTAAACTCGAAGGACCAACGCAATGCATAAAAGTAACTGACTCGTAAGAATAAGTGCAATTTTTATTGCGATTTGATAACATATCCGGCTCAAAACACTAGTGTAGTTTTAGTACAACATAAACAGCTCGAAGGACCAGTGCATTGTTTATATTGACAAGTAAGCTCAATGTCGATATTTTTTTTTTCTTAAATTTGACACAAGTAGGCTTAAAACTATTAGTTATTAATTGCATTTGAGGTATTTTTTCTAAAAAAGTGAGCACATCATGCAATGCATTAGCATAACCGGCTCGAAGGACCGGGGCAATGTTTAAGAATAAAAAGGTGTATCGTATTAAGATGGTCGACGGACCGGTGAGCAGGATGCCGGCGAGGTCGCCCTGCTGCAGCAGCTGGTCGGCGGCGGCCAGCACGTAGTCGTGCAGGCGCGCGTCGGACAGGTACACGCAGGCGAAGGCCACGCGGTCCTCCAGCCGCATGCCGGTCTCGGCCAGCACGGGCGCGAAGTCGGGCGCGGGCGCGGCCGCGGCGGCCAGGAAGTGAAGCAGCGCGCGCAGGTACGCGTCGGGCAGCGCGGGGGCTGCTGCGGCGAGGGCGGCGCGCGCCAGGCGCTCGTCGGGCGGCGCGGGCGCGGCCAGCAGCGCCAGCGCCGCCACGCGCAGGCGCGGCTCGCGCGCGCGCGCCAGCACGTCGAGCGCGGCGCGCGCGCGCAGGTGGAAGGCGGCCAGCGCGGCGGCGCGGCACGGCGTGCCCTCCGCCTCGGCGCGCTCCACGCCGGCCGCCGCGTTGTCCCAGCCCCAGCCCCAGCCGCACAGCTGCAGCGCGCGCGTGCGCTCGGCGCTGCGGTACACCAGCAGCTTGCGGCTGGGCATGTCGGCCAGCAGCGACGGCACGGCCTCCGAGCGGTACTCCGCGCCGCCGCCCGCGCCCCGCAGCACCGTGCGCACGCCCGGGTGCTTCCACGGGCTGTTGCGGATGCAGCCTGCGAATAGAACGACACGTATTTTAAATTTTGTATACAAAATTGAAAATGATATTTATTGAGATTCAGTGAAATGAAAAAAAATCATCCACAAACAAAACTATTCTCCATATTCCAAACAAATAAAAAAAGTCATAACGAAACAACATATTATTATTTTAAAAAATTTCAAGTCAAAATATACCGACTTTATAATATTAATTGAAATATTTTAACAAAAAAAAAACACAAGCCATGCAATATACAATAATAAAAGTACACATAGTCTTAAACAATAACTACGTAGTATAAAACAAAGCTCACTTTCACTCACGCTAACTTACGCTCACTCACGCAAAATCAGGCTGACTCACGCTAACTCAGGCTAACTCACGCTCGCTCAGGCTAACTCATGCTCACTCACGCTTACTCAGGCTAACTCATGCTCACTCAGGCTAACTCATGCTCACTCACGCTTACTCAGGCTAACTCACGCTCTCTCACGCTAACTCAGGATCACTCACACTCACTCACGCTAACTCAGGATCACTTACGCTCACTCACGCTAACTCAGGCTAACTCACGCTCACTCCGGCTAACCCACGCTCACTCACGCTAACGCAGGATCACTCACGCTAACTCAGGTCCACTCACGCTCACTCAGGCTGACTCACGCTAACTCAGGATCACTCACGCTTACTCAGGACCACTCACGCTAACTCATGATCACTCACGCTCACTCACGCTAACTCACGCTCACTCACGCTCACTCAGGATCACTCACGCTAACTTAAGCTCACTCACTCTAACTCACGCGAACTAACGCCCACTCACGCCAAATCACGTCAACTCACGCCCACTCACGCCAAATCACGCCACTCTTTAACGCAAATACTACTGAACCGATTACAATGAAATTAAGCACACATATAGAGGGTAACTTGGATTAACACAAAGGATAGGTTTTATCCTGGAAATCCCATGGGAACGGGAACGATGCGGGTTTTCCTTTTAAAAAGCGGGCGAAGCCGCGGGCGGGAATCTAGTTATTATAATAAATAACAGTTAAATTGTGCGTACCATCTTCAACGAGCGACTTGCTGAGCGCTAGAAAGTGCCAGAGACCGCTCAACGCCTCATCTTCCGCCAGCTCCGCGTTCTGCCACAGATCCGCCTGCAGATACACTAAGAATTAGTTCAGACGATAATTTTGTATCACATGCATATAATTTTTGTGTGTATTTCATTTGGTCCTTCGAGAAAGATTTGAACGAGTGAAGAATTCAATTTTCTTAATTTTAACTATTATGTACAAACATACGACGATATTTTTAAATGGCACGGGCGTATTATTTGTTCGATCTGAAACTGAATAGATCAATAAACGTTTTTTAAACTGCTGCCAGTGAAATAAGAAAGATATAGAATTTAAAATTACCATACCATTACAACTAGAATCAAATTTAAAATGTACTTTAAAACCATCAGGGATTAAATGAAACAAATGTCTACCTTAAGGCCATAGTCAGTAGTAGCGCGGCGTTTCATAATGTCCGAAAGGTCAGTGCCCTGGTTGCGGGTTTTAGGGCGTAACGCACGCAGGGCTCCACCGCCCGCCCAGGCTAGCGCTCCACTTGCACCCCACGACACCGTCACACGCTCGCTGATGCGGTACTCCACCATACTACCTGAGGAACAAAGGTAGCGGACCTAGTATAGTACCTTGGGGGACACCTTATGCTAAATTGTTTACAAAACTATCATTTCCAAAGGAATTTTCTTGTTAAAATGCTATAGTTGTATATAAACATGTTCTCTTCACTATCTACAGTAATCTAACATACAATTAAATTACTACATAAACTTTCAAATGGCATTTTCAAGTGGTGTGACTATATCAAACGCCGTATCCAGTTCAAGTGCTCACCCGTAGCGGTGAGTGCGAGGAGCCTCGCGCGGTGTTCCGGGTGGCAGGCGAAGGCGAGCAGCGGGTGCGCGGCCGGCGCCACGTCGCGCTCCACCGCGCTGCGCCCGCCGCCCGCCCCGCCGCCCGCACCGCCCTCGCTCTCCTCCAGCGCGCTGGACGCGGACGACTGCAAGTGGAAAAGATAATGTTTTAAAAGAGATCAATATAATTAATTATAAAATAAAGGAGATGAAGTGTGCAAAAATTATGACACAATCCAATTTCACAAAAAAAAGAATAAAGAAAATTATAAAACATATAATACATAATCCATACTAATATTATAAATGCGAAAATAACTCTGTCTGTCTGTTACTCAATCACGCCTAAACTACTGAACCAATTTGCATGAAATTTGGTATGGAGATATTTTGATACCCGAAAAAGGACATAGGCTACCTTTTATTGCGAAATAATAATATGTACCACGGGCGAAGCCGGGGCGGCAAAGAAAAATATATGAATATTGTTTTCAATAAAAATGATGATGATGATATTGTTCATGAAATTAATAATAATTCCATAATTCCAAGGCCCTGGTGAAAGCGCCCAACGACCGGGCGAGTTTATACGTTCGCTAGCTATGCAGATACTGAGCCATTCTGCGCACGCGCGGCCTGTGGATAGAGAGCATAGCGTACGGGATGTGGGTGGGAATAGGTGGGTAGTTTACTTAAATCAGTCGTAAAAATTTCCAATTTTAGGAAGATTAGAAAAATGATTTTAACAATAGTTGGGAAATTTCGATTGACAGAAAAATTACGATAAGTCAGGAAAAATTTCTATGTCAGGAAAATTTCCATAAGGAAGTAAAATTTCTATACGCCAGGAAAATTTCTATACGCCAGGAAAATTTCTATAAAAAAGGAAAATTTCCATAAGAAAGGAAAATTTCCATAAGTCCGGAAAATTTCTACACGTCAGGAAAATTTCTATACGTCAGGAAAATTTCTATAAGTCAGGAAAATTTTATACGTCAGGAAAATTTCTATAAGCCAGGAAAATTTCAATACGTCAGGATAATTTCTATACGTCAGGAAAAATTCTATAAGGCAGGAAAATTTGTATACGTAAGGAAAATTTGTATACGTCGGGAAAATTTCTATACGCCAGGAAAATTTCCATAAGTCGGCAAAATTTCTATAAGCTGGAAAATTTCCATAAGGAAAATTTCTAAACGCCAGGAAAATGTCTATACGTCAGGAAAATTTCTGTCAGGAAAATTTTATACGTCAGGAAAATTTCTATAAGTTAGGATATACGTACGTCAGGAAATTCGCAGGAATTCATAAACAAGGAAAATTTGTATAAGTCAGGAAAATTTTATACGTCAGGTAATTCACAGGAATTCATAAACAAGGATAATTTGTATAAGTCAGGAAAATGTTTATAAGCTAGGAAAATTTCTATACGCCAGCAAAATTTTTATAAGCCAGGAAAATTTGTATAAGCTGGAAAATTTCCATAAGAAAGGAAAATTTCCATACGGCTAGCCCGGAAAATTTCTACACGTCAGGAAAATTTCTATACGTCAGGAAAATTTCTATGTCAGGAAAATTTTTATACGTAAGGAAAATTTGTATAAGTCGGGAAAATTTCGATACGCCAGCAAAATTTGGAAAACTTCCATAAGGAAAATTTGGAAAATTTCCATAAGAAAGGAAAATTTCCATCAGTCCGGAAAATTTCTACACGTCAGGAAAATTTCTATACGTCAGGAAAATTTCGGTCAGGAAAATTTTTATACGTAAGGAAAATTTGTATAAGTCGGGAAAATTTCGATACGCCAGCAAAATTTGGAAAATTTCCATAAGAAAGGAAAATTTCCATAAGTCCGGAACATTTCTACACGTCAGGAAAATTTTTATACGTCAGGAAAATTTCTATAAGCCAGGAAAATTTCTATACGTCAGGAAAAATTCTATAAGCCAGGAAAATTTATTTACGTAAGGAAAATTTGTATAAGTCGGGAAAATTTCTATACGCCAGGAAAATTTCTATACGCCAGCAAAATTTTTATAAGTCAGGAAAATTTGTATGTCAGGAAAAAATTATATATGCCAGGAAAAATTCTATAAGCCAGGAAAATTTCTCTGTCGCAAAATTGTATAGATAAGGAAAATTTGTATAAGTCAGGAAAATGTTTATAAGACAGGAAAATTTCCATGAGAAAGGAAAATTTAAGACAGGAAAATTTCCATAAGCCAGGAAAATTTCTATACGCCAGCAAAATTTATATGCGTCAGGAAAATTTGTATAAGTCAGGAAAAATTATATACGCCAGGAAAATTTCTTTACGTCAGGAAAAATTCTATAAGCCAGGAAAATTTCTATACGTGAGAAAAATTTCTCTTTGCCGCAAAAATTTCTAAAAGTCAGTAAAAATCCATAAGTCAGGAAAATTTCCATAAGACAGGAAAATTTCTCTTTGTGGGAAAATTTCGATAAGTCAAAAAAATAAAATTAATAAATAAATTATGATAAATACGTATTAACCGATTACAATAAAATTTAGCACACATATAATAACTTGGATTAACACATAGGGTGGGTTTTATCCCGGAAATCCCACGGGAACGGGAACTATGCGGGTTTTCCTTTGAAAACGCGGGCGAAGCCGCGGGTGGAAATCTAGTAATAAAATAAAGGAGAGGAAGTGTGCGAAAATTGACACAATCCAATTTCACAAAAAAAATAACAAAGAAAATTATAAAACATATAATACATAATTAACAATGAAGAGAAAAATTATAATAGTTTATGATTACAGATAGAGAACTTTAAGAATAAATGAAATGACATAACTTACAGCACTCTCAAAACTTTGTTGTGATTTATAATCATTAGCCTGTTGAATGTCGTGCAGCCGGAGCGTATTTGAGTCACGCTGCAGGGATAGCAACAAGTTGCGCCTGGAAATGTAGATAAAAAATGTTTCAATTCAATTCAAATGAATCTCACCATATCAAATCAATTTCAACAGAATGCAATTACATACTGCTGGCTGATGGAACTATGAACCTCTTTAAGTTGACACAGAACTGTGCATCGTTACCTGTTGACACAGAACTATGCATCGCTACCTGTTGACACAGAACTGTGCATCGTTACCTGTTGACACAGAACTGTGCACCGCTACCTGTTGACACAGAAGTGCGCACACTGTGCCCTACCTGGTGGGGCACCACTGGATCTTGCGCAGCGGGCGCGGCTGCGGCAGCGTGAGCAGCGGCGCCGCGAGCGCGCGCGCGTCCCACACGCACACGGCGCTGTCGCCGCGCGACGCCAGCTGGTAGCCCTGCGCCTCCGCGCACACGCCCAGGCACTGCCGGGTCGCAGCTGTGCCGGCCGCTTTGCCACCGGGCTCTGCGAATATGAATCAGTTGCTAAGATTTCTTCAAGCTTTGACCACTAGTCCAATTATCTAATAGTTTTTCTTTTAAAGGTTTTTGAAAATTAGCCATTTTATAGATTTTATTGTACCCTTTCGAATTTCGAATTTCGAATAAGTACTACTATATAATAACATAACAGGTCTAGTGTCAAAGTAATTATTAAGGCACCTGCGTAATCGTGACCATAAACACATAAACAACAATAATACATCGGATACGGTACAAATATATTATGTTAACCACACTATAGTCAAAATGGAGTACCACAGGGAAGTATATTCGGACCATGATTGTTCCTGTTGTATATCAATGACCTAACTGATGCCATTATGTATGAGTCTGTTTTATATGCTGATCACGTCTCGGTAATTATCCCAGAAAAAAAACAGTGCCCAATTATGATATTCAATCATAAGAAAGAAACGAAAAAAACGTAATTTTTTTTAGAATAAATAAACCTTCAGGATTTCAGCCATAATGATAAAGGACAAAAAATTTGAGAAAAGTTACCGTGTGGGTATTGTGCGGTTCTCTAGCATCAATATTGCAATACAGATTAATTTTATGGCATTCTATAATGTTTATATGCAGTTAAAAATATTCGCTCAAGATATATTTTTTAAGGCTGACTGACAATTTTGCCTCATTATGTGAAGAGAATTGACTGAAATGTCACTTGTTCTCGATTTTTGTGATGAGTGAAAATTATTGTAACAAAAATATAAAATTTAAGATAAGAAAATTTACCTTTTGCACTATTTCAAAATACCTTCAATGTCAATTTTAAATATAATTTTCAATCAGAACTTTAATCCAATGCATATTTAAATTGATAAAATACTCATACAAACTTGAATTGATTTATCGTATTGAGTCGTATGACTACATTACTAGTCACGTGATACGTCGCGAAGTCAAATGTCAATGTGGGTCTATTTTTTTGTGATGAGTATTTATAAGTTTAATTACCCATGATACAATGATTGTATTAATACGACACGAAGATAAAATCGTCATACTTCTGAAGTAAATACATAACAATTACACAAAAAACCACTTACAGCAATACAAATCACATACCTCTCAAATCAAATATCTTGATATGCTTCAGGTTCATGGACGCCATCAAGGTGCGCGGGGCGAACCCACACCACGCGACCGCGTGAGCAGCCTCGCCCGTGCACAGCTCCACCACCGGCCGGGACGACTCGCCCGACGGGGGGGACGAACTCTCTGTGGAGTTATTTCTTGTGTGATTCCGTTTTGAGTGTAGTTTAGGCAGAGTTTTAAAGTTAGGTCACGTTTTTAACAGTAAGATGTAGGTAAATCAATTATTGAAATGTTAACTTTTATTGATTCAACTATGCTCTTCGCAATTGAATTGTTGATAATGTAATATTGAAATGTGCATTTATATGTGCATTGTACTAAGTATTTAACACAACTAGAATCATTATGATTGTTTCTTCATCTATTAAAAGGTCATCAAAAATGTATATAAGCCACATTGTATAAAACATTATTGAAATTCCAACCTTATTTTGTGGAAGTAATGTTCAACATCTATTGTATTGCTCATAGAATATTAGAAAACTCTGCCTATTACACAGATAGGCAGAGTTTAGCTATGGATAATTTTCGACATCATTTTGAGTCAACATGAAAACATTTTGAACTATATATTTGTATAATTCGTAAAACTGTCTAACCACTGAGCCTATATTTCATCATATCTTATCTACCTCCATTGAACTCCTCCGTGCCGCAGGTCTGCATGTCCCACAGCAGGATGCAGCTGTCAGCGCGGTGCTTGTCCATGCCCACTGCCAGCAGGTGCGGGTCCATGTGGCTCCATGCTAGCGTGTTGCACGCGCGCGGGTATCGCGCCGCTGGAAGAAAACATTATGTTGAATGACTATGAAGGAATACTTTGTTTTATTTAATGATAAATGGATAGAAATTGTGTAGGATGGTTTTACACAAATATTTCTTATATTTTTTTCTTACAGCATAGGCAGAAAATTAATACTAGGCCATCTCATAAACATGACACAAATATTTCACCATGGTTTTACCAATAATTTATTATGAAAAGCTAGTACATAATATGCAAAAAATTGTATTGATTGATACACCAATATAATGAGTGTTTTACTATTGTAATAAATAACACGGACAAGTTTTAAGAATACATATATAACATTGTAACATTAACTATCTCCTATCAGAAATCATGATTATATTTTAAATCACCAGAGTACTTTTTTTTCTTAAAGGCATCCGCCATCACAGGATGTCCTTGTACCTCTGGAATATTGTCCAGAGACATTATTTACATTTTTTATTTATTCACATAAACACAATTTACAGCCACATAATAATCAGAGTACTTACAAAACTCTCTACCAACAAGGCCTAATGGATCGTAAGCCTGTTTGAGGCTGGTCAACAGAATCTTTCCATTAGCATGGCCGAGTGCTAGGATAGGGTCGGGCTGATCAGCAATAGCACTGACGTCCACACATCTCACACCATTTGCATTGTGAGTCGCGACTACAACAGCTCCCCGAGTTGATGAGATTGGTGTATCTGAAATAATTGTATTATTTTAATAGTTTGATTTTTTTGATCATTTTTTGGTAAATAGGAATAAGCAGACAACTTCAAGTATTTCTATGTTTGATGATGATAGATTTAATTCTATTACTTACATTTATTCGTGCAATGCAGTAATTTAAATATACATATTTAATTACACAAGTAAGTCACTAATGACATACAAAACAATAGATTTGTATGTAAACAAACCACATAGAGATACCGTTTTGAGCATAAGGTTACGTATTTAAACGCTAATTACAATTTAATGTTTTTCTATAAAATGCCTTAATACGTACATGTTTTCTTTTCTATATCCTTAATTCGTGCCTCCTCATAAAGGGTTATATCTTGACCCCAAACAATGAATTTGTCGTGGTGTACTGGTGACCATATTATATCTATTTTGCCGGTCGACATGTTATCCATTAATAATTTAATTTATGTATCTGCAGCTCTTTATATTGTACACAAAATTATATTTTATTCATTTTATTCAAACAACTTTGAGTTTTATTTTTATCTGAATTTAAACCAAAATTTAAACATTCACAATTTCACAGTGTGTCTTTGAACTTCTTTGACAAATGTCAACAGTCAAATTATAACTGACAGCAAACCACAGATATCATTAAAAACAACCACAATATGTAGCGAGATATGTAGTATAGATAAACCAGAATCGGACTGAACGATCTTGATACTGCTTGTTTTTTATTTTGTCCTCAATATCATTACTCACATTACATAAGTGGACAATACTGTACTTAATAATGAGATATCCACTTAATATTATGTAGGTACATACTTACATGTATAATATACAATTATACAAATTACTTTTATACAGGTAATACATATTATTATTTACACATACCTATATTTGTATATTCATTATCAGTATGCCATGTGAACATATCGATATAATGATAATGTAGATCAAAACTGCTTATAATTTTTTATAAAATAAAATAAAAATAAAATAAAATTATGTTTATTTTCGTAAGTATTAACAGACACACATTATAAAATTGACTTGGACAGCTTGGACTTGACGAATAGCCGTATTGGAAACACCTGTAATAAGTTTTCATAAAATTATATTCTAATCAACAAACAATATTATTATAGTTACCTACATATAATATTTTTTAATTTATAGTATCAAAATGGGTAAGTCCAATTTACCAATAAAATCTTCAAAATTGAAAATTGTGATGTGTTTGACCCTTCTTCATCGAATGTTTTTCTATACACATTATAAACAACACCTCTTGCTTGTGATCGCAGCGGCTTTTTCGACATTTTCGAAGATTTTTTAGACAAAATCCTAAAAATTATTCATCAACTGCAAAAAAGACAAATAATTTGACATCCAATTTGATAGTTGTCAAATAAGTTGCCACATAAAAATCTTTTATTTCTTAAATATAAATATGCCATCAGATTCTGGTAGACCTATAATTAATAATATCAAATATTTTTTATTTTTTACTTTTCCGATTTTGAAGTCGGCTGTTTTTAACGCAGTTATTTTTATTTAATACTTTTTAGTGTATTTTTCAACACGAATCAAACGAGCCCACACTTGATAAAGTTGAGTCAATATATTACTGAGTTCCTATGGCCACCTTCCGATTCCATCATCAAATCAGCTCTATGTCATGGTAATGTTTCATCGCTATCCAATTTACATACGTAAGTATTCAAAATTTCAGCTCAATCGGTTACCGGGAAGTGAATCTAAGTTACACAGAACAGCTAAGTTACTTGCTACATTTCAATTAAGTCATCGAGTACAGACAAAAATGCTCACAAAATAAAAACTACTGGGCCCACACTGGGCCTATCCGAATAAAATTTTGATGGGACCAATTCGACACCATTACGCATCGAACAAAAAAAGAATCACGTAAATCGGTTCAGAAACCTCACAGTAATCGGTGTACATACATAAAAAAAAATATACCGGCCGAATTGATAACCTCCTCCTTTTTTTTTGATGTCGATTAAAAATATAAGTAATGTTTATACAGTGTGGAAATTTTCCACAAATTTTCGATGGGCCCTGGAGGAAAAATATTTGAAATACTGAAGAAAACGAATTTTGCTTGAAAGGAAACATTCCACACTGTATATCTGTGCAGCAAACGGACAGAGCAATCACAACATGAGGGTTAAATAAACAAAACCTAAGGATAAAACGGATAACCTTCTTTAACTTTGGACAAATAATAAGCTAGGATTGCGAACTAAATGTTCTGATAAAAAATTAAAAGAAAATAAAAAACATGCTGAAAATTGTTTTTAATATGTTCAACATGTTAATGAGAAGCTAATTCGTATGTATAATCTGTGGACTGAAAAAGTCACAGGAGTCAGGACTTTGTAAGTTTGACAGATTGGCTGATGAATGTCTGAATTGTCTGATTGTCTGCATTCCGTGAATAGTAAAGTGAAAGACCAGTGACGAAACAAGTGAAATTAAGTGGTGTTTCCAAAATTTAATAGTAAAGCACAACCTGTACGGGATCACCTCTTTGCACTGGTGAGTAATTAATTACGTATCTATGTGGTATGTGAGCTAAAGCCATTTTGGGTGTGCAGTGACGTGATTGTTTACTACGGCGGCAACGCCTCTCCTTCTCCCACAGTTTCTCGCGCATTGTCTTACGGTTCTCACGCGTCTGACGCTGTTCCTGACCTGGTTCGGTCATACGTTGTGCAGGCCGGTACGGTAAACAGTTAGATCGATGTACTCTTAGCTGCCGCAACACGACAGCTGGACCGTTCCATTGTCTCGGCGTGTGACTAATCCTTTCGAGCTGTATTAAACGTGACCGTAAAGATTTAAGTTTTTCCAATATAAATAGTTCTGTTGTGTGAATCAAGTCATCTAGTATGGGACTACCAGGGCCTTCTCTAAGCTCCTGCAGGCAGGAGACTGTGTAGAGTGTCTAGTGATGTTCTCGGCGATAGCTTATCAACTCTCCACAACATTTTTAGAAGAGCAAAAGGTAGTTACTTAGTTTAGATAATGGAACATGATACCTAATTCCGGTCAGGGTGTACCCTTGGGGGCGCTAAAGTAACATCTATTTTTTATAGAAAACCTTAGAGAAAAAATACAAAGAATAATAAGGGTTTATTTTAGGCTATTCTTGCAGATAAAACCATAAAAAATAGATGTTATACTGACAAAAAAATAAATTTCAAAATTTCGTCTAAGTCTTTTTTCCATAGCGCCCCCAAGGCTACACTCCAACCCTAATTCCTTCACAAAATAGTTGTTGGTTTATGAATAGCTGTAAATTGGAAAATAAGGTAGTGAAAAGTGTAATAAATATTTAATATAAATTTTTCCATGTCAAAGTTTTATTGAATGAATCAGATAGATATAGTTGGGAAATGTTAGATTCCTTTTAAGATATGGTGGTGTGAATAATTTATAGTTACTGTCATATATTTGAATCAGATTTAAGTACCGTCAACAATATCTTAATTCAATATTTATTCATTTCACTATCATAGCTATACTAATTTGTTTTTTAATGGTATTGATTATCAAACAAAAACATTTCATACATTTGTTCTATTTATTTTGTAATTATTGCACTTTTAAGTCATTATAATAGCTTTTTTCTTCACCTCTACTCTAAAAACAAAGTGGAGTAAACTAATTAGATCAAATTAAGGTAATAATTAGAAAGTGCGATAGAAAGGTAGGTACAATAGTAACACTTTGTATGCGGCCCGTTCTCACGAGGGAGCATTGTCCCAGGTTTCTATTTCACAACGAGTCAACTGTAAAGAGTTTTATGTTCATTCATCTTGTTTTTGCTGCAATTCCTCGCTGCCGTCATGCGAGCTTAGTCATTGACTTGATTATGATTTATGCATCTTCAATATAACGGTTATTGGTTTTCAGAAATCTTACAAATGTACCTGATTTTTTTTCACATTGGAGCATTTTTTATTAGATTCCACAACAGATAATAATCAGATCTATAATAATAAGAAAATGTCCAAATTATTATTTTAATATGTACATTAGTCCCATCCAGTAATTAATTTCATACTCTGTTCATTTTATTTAATTTTTCATATAAATTAACAGGCAAGGTTGTTAATAATAAAATAACAAACATGTCTACACTATGTAGTACTATAGAAGTAGAAAATATTTTGACAATTTGTCTATTCCTCTCCCAATATGATTATTCCAAAAATCTATAAATTGGATTCCTGCGCTACCTATTTGGCCACCAAGTCAGATAAAGATTAAGATAAACATGATTGAGAAACAAAGTCAAGTATCATACCTACTGGGTGATGAATGGCAGATGTATTTGACATACTTTCCATCAATCAATATTTATGGACCAGTAGATGATTAGTCCTGTTCCCTAAGGAATAAAGGTTCCTATAGTATCATATACATATATGTATTATGAACATACAGATGCTATATGAACAATGTTCATCACACAATATTTTTATACTTATGGGGAAAAAAACTACTTCCCTCAAAAGCAGAACTAAAAGCAGGCTGTATATCAACTGCACCATCAAGTGTTTAAAAACTCGTAGTTTTAATAAAAATGATAGTACACTCGTAAAAACTGATTATGACATTTTTATGTGATGCAACGATTTCATCTCGACAATGACACGCGGGGCCGATAAGAGCCGATCGCCGATAACATTACAAGTGCTATTAAAAATTATCGAAGCCACTCCTTTCACTTTTACACTCGCTTTCGAGTTCATCTGATATTCATTTTAATAACGTTTTTATTATATTTTTATATCGGCTCAGATATAGGTCTGTTGTTGTAATTTCTTTTTGTATTTTATTTCAATGCAATATCGTAATATGTTGCTAATATCTATGCAATCCATATTAACGCAAGACCAAATTTCTACCCTCCTATCCTATCTTTTTAGACAAACTCATCCAAATCCATTCAGCTGTCCAAGCGTGAAAAGTGAAAACGTTACACAGAAACAGACGAGAGTTATAATATTACAATTGAAGTAGGTATGGTTAATTATGGTTGTTTTGTATTTTTTGCATGTGCGATTTTTAGAATGTATTTCCATGTTATTTATTATTATATAATTATTAATTATGTATAAGTAAACTGTTTTTATGTGCGAAGGATTTGAAAATATAAACATACTAATTAGTATAGTTAGGTGCGAAAAATATATTTCCCCTATGTTTACGTAAATAAGTTTTCGAAACATACACATCCGGCGCAAGGGATAGGGAATTAGGAATGCATTATTTTATCTGTCTGTGAACGAAGTAGTGAATATTTAACCAAGATACCAACACACGCTTGCGTCATCTATATCTTCTGAAATTTTGAGATAAGGGTTTACGTAAAGCAGAGTGTAATTATAGCCTGCATGTGAGGTTAATGATCCGGTGTATGAAACACACAGTCGAAGGTTAGCCGAAAAACATAATGATCACCTTTTATCGAAGGACATGTTGCAATTATTGATGTAGCTTCGATCTTTTAATAGGTACTTTTTTTTTAAGTTTTTGCACGCCTCATAAGCGAAGCGTTGAGGTGGGTACTACTGTCACTTCGCGCAAAACATCTGATTTTTCAAACTTAAAATGTCTTTATGTATCATACATTGCACTTGTAAGATAATACATACACACACATATTAAGAAAAAACACTATTTTTAACATTCATGATATTTTTGATGTCATTTTTAGGGTTCCGTAGCCAAAATGGCAAAAACGGAACCCTTATAGTTTCGTCATGTCCGTCTGTCCGTCTGTCCGTCTGTCCGTCTGTCACAGCCGATTTACTCGGAAACTATAAGTACTACAGTGATGAAATTTGATGGGAATATGTGTTGTATGAACCGCTACAAAAATATGACACTAAATAGTAAAAAAAAGAATTGGGGGTGGGGCCCCCCATACATGTAACTGAGGGATGAAATTTTTTTTTTCGATGTACATACCCGTGTGGGGTATCAATGGAAAGGTCTTTTAAAATGATATAAAGTTTTCTAAAAAACATTTTTCTTAAAGTGAACGGTTTTTGAGATATCAGCTCTCAAAGTCGTAAAAAGTATGTCCCCCCCCCTCTATTTTTATAACTACGGGGTATAAAATTCTAAAAAAAATAGAGGTGATGCATGCTAATTAACTCTTTCAACGATTTTTGGTTTGATCAAAGTATCTCTTATAGTTTTTGAGATAGGTTGATTTAACTGTAATTTATTATATTTGCTGCTACGGAACCCTTTGTGCGCGAGCCCGACTCGCACTTGGCCGGTTTTTGTTATTTAAACTAGTTAAAAAACAGTTTAAAAAAGTTCTGTGTTGGACGTCCGTGTGTCTGTATGTGCGGAGGATTTTCTTGTTAACACGATAGCGACCGAAATACTTTACTAATCGAGTCTTTTTTTTTTCTTACGCTTGAGTATGCTCAGGAATAGAACCCTTTCATTTTTCAGGGTCTGATTCGATGTGGTTTAATTGTTATTAAATAAACAAAAATAATTATTAAAAAAAATTATGAGGCGTGCACTTTTGGATTTTCCAAATTATTTTAAATTGCATCGAAAATATTATTGCGTGTTTTTTTTAATAATTTTGCGTAATTTTAAAACAAATTTCATAAATTATGTTTTTATCATGAAAGGAAATGTACGCGATACGAATACGGCACAATCGTTAGTCAAACATAAACGAAAGAAATAGAAAAGTTGAGTCAGGTCGATAACACAGCCTCGTTTTTCCAAGAATTCGGTCATTACATGAATCAAAGTTTGTTGGAATGCATTTGTCGTTTTTATACGCGAATCGATATTGAACGACATCATGTGACGCAACGGATTATGAATATTCCGTTATTTATGGGAAAAATTGTTGTCATTAATTTCTAATAATAGAAAACCTGAATATTTTACAAGCGATTATGACAATTGACAATATTAAGAATAAATTTGGAGATATTATAACACGAATTCTTTAATTTACTGTGACATTTCTCCGTGTTAAATTATAGATTTATTTAACAGGCAGCTCCAATCAAAGAGATAGGACCAATAAACACCAGACACACATTTTTTATCAATATGTTAAACTTGCCCTTTTAACTTCAACATTCTTCAGTAAACCATACATTTATCTTTCTGTGTCGGAGACACGGAGATCGATATCATGATTCATATCTGCACTAGACGAGCCCATTTAATAATTTGCCTAAATTAGTGACTCACGCCCAGTTGAACCAAAAATAGCGAAGTTAGTGATAAGACTAATATGACTAATATCACTAATGCTGACATTCACATTGAGTCAAAAAAGGTCAAGTACGAGTTGTAGGCGGTTTTGGTTCCGTAGTTGTAGAATTAAAACTAGAGACTATAAATAGGTATAATGTTTTGTTTACATAGGTAGTGGATATAAATGTATATTGTGGTTAATATTTTCCTTGTTTTGCTCTTTTATTTGATACGATACTTGTAAGACTGACTGAGTCTACGATAAATTATTGTATCAAATAACAATATTTTCCTATGGCCTATTTCATGATATTGAGAAAAAGGTACCCTATTGTCAATTAATTGTGTTGGACAAAAGGATCAAATAAAACATCATACTGTTCATTATTTCAACGTCTTTTCGCACATAAGATAAATTCCTAGATGTATTAGGTACTTGAGTAATAATGTATCTACAAGATTGCTTCGTGTCTCGGAATTTCTACAATTACGCACAAACTATTGCTTTGCCGTGACTGTTCCCGCATAACCGGGTTTCTACGAGGTCCCGTTAGTTCAGGAGCTATGTTTGTATTTCAAGAAATTTCTGTGTTTAATATAAGCTGGTTTAGTATCTACAGTTAAGGTTACCTCTAACGGTTTATATAACTTAAATATTTCGACTTGAAAATTAAAGTGTGGTTTGTACTTGTTATGTCTTCCTTTTACATTACTCTCACGTTTATTTATTTATTTATTTATTTATAACACTTTATTGCACAAACAAAGTTAGGACAAAAATAACATTAAAATACAAAAGGAAGGCATAGTTTGTACAAGAGGCGGCCTTATTGCTAAGCAGCAATCTCTACCAGGCAACCTGATGGGAAAGGAAATGTATGATGTTAATGGGATAGTGCAAAAAGAAGAGAAAAAAAAATAATGATAATAATTATACCTAATAAATAAATAAAATTATTTAAGTATCAAATATACCTACTATATATATACATAAATTATACTACAAATAAATAAAATACACATATACATAGTTACATATGATATATAAATACATATTATACAAATAGAATACATATTATATAAATAGAATACATAAACATACATATACTATAGCACAAAGACAATAAATTTATAAAAAACAATATTTGATGACGTCAGCAAGCAAAACATAAAGTAAGGAAAAAAAGGATGATAATAAAAAAAAACTATAGCAAGGAAAAGTAGTGATCTTTTAGCAATACTTTAAAAGAGCTCACGTTGTTAAGCAGAAACTTTTCTTGTTAAAGCAATACAAACTTATACGACAAAAAGTAAAAAATTGAAAGGGAAAAGAAAAGGGTTTGTCAACCCAGTTGGTAGTTACGTCACGTAAACCTACAATTCAAAAGCTCTGGGGAGTTAGAACGATAAACTTTTCACCAACCGTGCTTGTAATGTGTTTACATTTTCCGCGCCACGAATAGGTATGGAGTAGGTATTCTGACTTTTAAGAATTGTTGAGAATTGTTTTCACAATTATTTTTTTATGTGAAGAGCAGGCAAATGAGTAGGTACCTGATGTTATGTGACTTGCTTTCACAAGGATATGACGAGTGTGTTACCGGCCTTTACAGTTAATCTTGCATTTAAATAATCAATAAATGTTTAGAAACTGTACTATAGGGTAAAGTCGATCTATTATAATATCGGTGTGACTGTGTCATCATTAATTTTTTATCTTCTTCATTGTTCCAATTTATATCATAAACGCGATGAACTGTACAGGCTACTCAAATGATCATCTAGTTTCCATAGCGTTTTGCGATACAACATAACTTTAGATTATTTCATGTTCATACACTAAGTACAATTCTATGAGTATACAATTATATTGTAGTCAATCATTGTTACACATATAAACAGTAAATATCACCAGTGATTCACTTTCGATTTCTCCCATCGTCACCGAATTACCATAAGAATTCAAAACTGAGGTTCTTGTACATTATTACCTCAACAGTCACGTACTGTCACGACGTGATGCGCCTACCGTCTCTCTTCCTACATAAGTAATTAAGTATTATTTGTTAGTAACACGTGCTAGTTCTTGTATCGATAATAAGTCTGGTTTACAAGCAATAAAGATTATTATCATTGTTGCTAATGAGACTGGCTTATCAGTGACGTAAGTAAAGGAATGGTGGTATTGAAAAATAATGTACGTTGATTGAAGGTAAGTTGGTACTGTACACTTTCTAAATTATATAGTTTTTTGGTTATTATTGGTAATATCAATAATGCTTTCACTATGGTCACCGCTACCGGTAAACTATTATACTTAAATGAAACTATATTTTTATTGTGCTTTCGAAATGTGAATATGATAAAAAAATAATTGAATGTGATTCTCTTTCCAACTTGACATCCTGATCAGCTCAATCTTTATGATAACAAATCAAAACAAATAACATTAAAAAGTGGAGAAACCAGTAAATGATTAAATAATAAAATCTAAGATTAGGTATATATCAGTGAATTAAATAAACATAAAGAAATTACAAACACGAATATTTAGGTACATAAACACTTGCGCACTAGGAAGTGCAGCCATTCAACAAGTCGGCGAGTTGTTTTGCAATTAATTGTTATTATATTTTAATCCGTGTTTATCACACCAGAACTCATTGATAAGCGAATTGAATAAAGTACGGTAATGCTAACAGTTCCGCGGGCGTATTGTTTGCGTTCCGGGTGTAGTGACAAACAAAGGATCAAAATAATGGCATGCATACATGAATTTTATGAGATCAACTCGTTTGAATATACCTTGTAAGTGGAATTGCGTCATCTATTTTTTATTGTTCGAGATTTTTGTTTTATTGACGTCGTTTATCCCGTCATACGTGACGTGAAAAAACGTAAGATTATTATCTATGTAATATGCAATAGAAACGAGCTTTGAGATAATCTATGATATTTTGTATTAATTTTTTGTTGTTCTCATTCAACTCACCAGGAAACCATACATTACATACAATAACATAGGCCATTCAAAAAACAAGTTTTTGCATACCAAAAAATATCAAACATCATCGCAGAAAAGTAAACCGTCTTTCGCGCGTAAAGCAGCAATCTGCACACAGTGACACACATTAACCTACTTTCGTTGATAAATAAATCACAACACGAGCATTGTCTATACTCTATATAATTAATGGGAAAGAAAGCGTGGCGGTGACGGGTGACCCGCATGTGATAATCAGCTTTACCTGTGCGACAGACCTACTTCCCGTGATCTGTGGCTTTTATACAATTAATGTGTTTATAAAGCCTAGCATGCGGGTTAAAGTGTAAGTTCAGTTTATGTAGGTACAGTACACAAACATCGTACGATCCGATGCGCAGAGAACAATTTTAGGTATTGGCGGGGCGTTAAGGGACCTGTGAGCACCCGCACTCGCACCTGCACCTAACTTCCGAACCGCCATTAAGTTTGAATCGAACTGTAATGTATTTTGAAATACTTTGAAATATAATTATGTTCTTTATGCTGACTTTACGAATAACTTTATTGTGAAAATGCTTTTTTAAATGTATCCGGAATGGTTGTTTAATTAATAAAGATACAGTGTTTACTGTACAATGTAAAAAATAAAGATATGTTGGTAATATGACTGATTCATTCATAATATTGAGATGGATTTGCAATTTTTATTTATATTTAATTGTTATGGCCTCGAAAAGACTTATCGTATTAAAAATTCTGGAGTAAATGATTTGTATATTAATGATTTGTACAATTTGTGTCAACTGATAAAGAAAATATCGAACAGACAATTACCCACTTTGTCAGCCTACATTAAAATACTTGTACCATTTATTAGTGTCTTAAGTTCAAAAGTGGGAAGTCATTATAGCACTTAGATTAAGGCACATGTTTTACAAAGAAACAACGATGTCTAGACTGCAGTACAAAGGTATTCAATTACAATTGAATGTATAATGAACCTTGACTCTACGCTCGTCGTAAAATAACTAGCTTCTTGTCAAATATTTGCAAATACATAATGGCAAAGATCTAGAAAAACGGTGTGGGTTACGGAAGGAACAATTCGTCCTTTGGGAAAGGGAGGAACTTCGACACTTCATTTTTGCGATTCAAAGAAATATATCTCTTCAGTGGTCTAATGACGTGACTTAATAATATAATTGGTTGCTTTTAAATTGTTTTTACTGGAAACTGACAAATTTACTATAAATGGCTCAGTGATCTAAGATTTAATTTGCCCTTGAAATCGTGCGGGTATTGTAGAAGGGATTGCGAAATGTTTAAAATGCTTTAAAATGTTTCTAAATGAATGCCTAAGGGTGCACTCACACACATCAGTCACCGTCACGGCACGTCACCGGACAGGATTAAAAAAAAATATGTATCAATAGTTCTAGTATGACTCTGTTCCCACACGACAGTCGCCGGCACGAAATCTATCAGTGACGTCCCCGGTCAGGCACGTCAAATAATCTTTCCATACATGTATCATACTTTTATCCCCACTCACCCGGTGCCGTCACGTCTCAGTTCAGTCAGCGTCGTGCTACCGTCAATTGCTACATGTTCTCTAGCGTGACACACGTCTAATCACTCACTAACCTGATGTATGTGTTCAATGATTCAGTCAAACCGGCGACGTGACTGACGGACAACATGACGGTGACTGGTGTTTGTGGATACGTACACAAACCGTCACCGATCAGTCATCGGTGACTTGACGGTGACTGATGTGTGTGAGTGCACCCTAAACCGTCAGTAATTTATAATTGTTTTAACTCTTAATCATTGCATTAATCAACATTGTGCCTCTTGCCTTTCAAGTCGACCTTGATTGCAATGGTGTCGCAAACTGCTGAAATATCTTCAAATTAAGTTTTGAAATGCATTAAAGTACAAGGCTTCTTTGATATATAGGTAATCCATTGATTAATGTTGCACTTTTTATTTTATTCACGATAATATTGTAAATGTTGGCAACACTAGTAGGGCAATGTGATTAGGTCCATTGACATCTAAAAGCTAGGGCTGCCTGCTTGTAATTAAATGCACATTTCAAATTAGAATTTTAAATTATGCGATGTCGTTTCTTCTTGATTAACTTGGCCTATGTAACAGAGTTGCTCATTTGTTTGTAAGTGTATGCAGTTTTAATGCATTGGGTTATACAATGTGTTTAAGTCGCAGCCCTGCTGGGGGATTATGCCAGCCTCTCATTAGTGCAGAAGCCCTTGTGATGCAAGCGAGACGTAACTGTAATAATATTATGTTTACATTTTATTTTTCTTCAGTAACTACTTGTCATACACATTTCATCGGTTTGGATGGGATACAGAAATTAAAAATAATTGACGGATACACCAAAATATGTCGTCATTTATTTTATTAGTATCCTTTGCGTATCGAATCCATAATAACTCGTTTAAAACGCTCACGTTTCCTCAGTATTACCACGGTATAATTTCTCAATTTATATTCATGAAAGTAGACTAAATTAAGAGAGCTCTAGGAAATACTAAACTTAGAAATTAGTTCGTTTACCTTCCTCGACAGGATTTTCTCTATAACTACGAACATATGTTGCGTTAGCTTAAAATAAATCGTTAGATGATGAACACATTTCCTTTTTAGAGATGATCTGGTTGAAGTGACGCCAACACGAATTTGATAAATATCCTTATCGAGAGACGAGATCGCGATATATGGAATTGTGGAATTTGCTTGAAATATGTAGGTTGTGATGTAACTTATAAGTTATAACATTAAAATGTTTAAAGTTAAAGCATCTACTTGGCTTTAGCAAATAAGTATTACAGTAATGATAGAAATTTGAGTCAATTCCGATACAAGCATTTATAGTTTTGTCTGTATGTCGAACAAACTGCGTCATAGATGAATAACGATAACTTTAGGAATTATATTATGCAGAAATCCGCCCAAATAAGAAAACGTTTCTACATATTTTCGTGGAAGGCGGAGTGTTTATTCAATGTCGCAATCACAATTGTAACTATTTATTATGAATACGTATTGATTCCCACCTTCTTCGTACCAAAATTGATCTATTCCCAGGCTGAGGCTCAAAAACCTTTTCTATTTAGCACGGATTCAACATAGTAATTCCACATAGTACTGATCTGTTGCCTTAAGTATAATTTCGAGACATTCTTAGATTTTTCTTGTGTCGAATAAAACTGTAACGTCCCACAAACCATTTCAGCGCGGCCGCTACCCCACCAAGATGTCGAAGAAGCCGGCGGCGCAGCCCACGCTGCACAAGGTGATCATGGTGGGCTCCGGCGGCGTCGGCAAGTCGGCGCTCACGCTGCAGTTCATGTACGACGAATTCGTGGAGGACTACGAGCCAACCAAGGCGGACAGTTATAGGAAGAAGGTATGTGGCTTAAATTCCACCCTACACTAGGGTGGAATTTATGGCTCAATTAGCTCAAATATTTCTTGATATTCCGAGATATTTTGCTTAGAATGTGACTGTAAAAGTACTGAAATATTCCATACCATTGAGAATTTTTAGGATTGTATGCTGGTACAAAATTGATATTCTTGATCTTGATCTTGATTTATTTTGATAAGCAAATCTGGAGGCAAATTTTGAATTATACAGACACAAGGTATAGCTAGTCAAACCGGCAGTCATCAATTTGCAGGTAGTGCTGGACGGCGAGGAGGTGCAGATCGACATCCTCGACACGGCGGGGCAGGAGGACTACGCGGCGATCCGCGACAACTACTTCCGATCCGGCGAGGGGTTCCTCTGCGTGTTCTCCATCACGGAGCCGGAGAGCTTCGATGCCACGCAGGAGTTCCGGTAAGTTGGCTTATCACAGACTTCCCAATACTTTGCCTTCTTCTTTTTTTATGGAAATGTCGAGAATAAAACTAAATTGTTTCATGTGTTTTCCAGCGAGCAGATCCTGCGCGTGAAGAACGACGAGAACATCCCGTTCCTGCTGGTGGGCAACAAGTCGGACCTGGCGGACAAGCGGCGCGTGCCGCTGGACGCGTGCCGCGAGCGCGCCGCCGCCTGGCAGGTGCCCTACGTCGAGACCTCCGCCAAGACGCGCGACAACGTGGATAAGGTGCGCGCACACACACACACACACACACACACACATACAAGCGAGATATACAATCATGCACTCACACGAACACACCACGCCAGACAAGTGATATATACAATCATACGCACATGCCTGCAGGCTGTGCGGGCACGCATACACACATACACTTCCGGCCAAAAACAAACCTTCCCTATATACATACACTATAAGGTCACTCCAAACATACATGACATATTCCATGCTCACTATTGACACTACAACCACGCACATACACATACTTTCCATGCACAGACATAATACAGTATATGTATATGGGCCAAGTGATAAATACTAGTAATTGCTCATATTGCATAATTCATTCTGAATTATAACAATGCTTGGCACTATTAAGAAATACCCCTGTTTATCACTTGGTCCATACTCCATACCATTAATTGAAATAAGAATACAATATCTCATTACGTGATAAGAAATTCAATTGATACTAGATAAGATGCTTAGCAAAATTTTTCAACTACCGTCATAAATAATAGTAATAAATCAAGATTATTATCATTACTTTTAATGGTTCTATTGTACTTGCATTGAGCAAGTATACTCTAACTGCTAACAGACCATTGCGTCAATTTGGTTGACAATGTATCGTCTGGTGTTGGAAGCTTTACCTATTTACATAAAATAATCGTTAAGTGTGGTCAGTATTGCCTAACCGCTAACGGTTTAAATAAGATCATTTATTAATGTTATTGATTCAACTTTACATTATTATTTAATCGATCTTACAATATCTGTTATGTTTTTCCTTATATTTAAAATAATGATAATGATGTACTTGGCCACTCTTAACGATTATGTCTTATATAACTTGACAAAAAAATCGTAAATTATTATTTTTGAATCCCTGGTGAATGGAGACGTGTCAAAATAAAACGTCTACGTCTTAAACGTCTTTCTATTTGTTAAATATCCCATTGTTTTTCCCAATATGTTCACACAAGCTTGCGACCCGCACAGCTCTGCTCGGCTGTACCGCTTTGTTTCTGTTGCGTTCCCGGCCAAGTAGCGCTGTGCTGTTGCGTTGTCTCTGGTTTATATTTAGTGCGCTCTATAGCCCGTCTTGTACACTACGCATAGTATTTTGATGCACCTAGCATAGATTAGATCGATAGAAAGTATTTTTTGGTATGCAAAATTTTGTTGACAAAAATATGCCCGACCGTAATGGTAAATTGCCAAGTTTTCGGGAAGTAAGTAAAATATATTTAAATGCAAAAAAAATATGCTGATCGAATTCTATCTATGAACAGAATATTTTGCGTTATTTATTTACCACGTGAAAAATTAAATTTAAAGTAAAACGAGTCTCAAATGTATCGTCGCGTGAAAGTCGCAAAGCGTAGAACAAGACGTGCTATGAGTGCACAATGTTGTGTGTGTGTGTGTCCGCTTACCCGTGTGTGGTGTGCAGGTGTTCTTTGACCTGATGCGCGAGATCCGCTCGCGCAAGTCGGACGACAGTCGCGCGACCAACGGCGACGTGCGCGGCAAAAAGCGCAGGAAAATCAAGTGCGCCATCTTGTAGTGCGCCCGTTACCATGGATACCGCCTAGCAACTAAGTCTTAGCGTCCTGCGGATAAGGGTCATTGTCTAAACGTTGTATAGTTCAACCCGCTGTGCATTGTAACCGCTTGAGATACCGGTGCACGCAGAATTAACGAGTATCACGTTACGAATAAGGGCGATTTTCGCCTGTGGATATTTTCGTCGAACATTTGTAAATCTTTTGATATTATCGACTAGACCGTTTTGCTTTGGAAACGTGCGGATGGCCCGCGTTCGATGGGTTTAATTAGTATGAATGTCGCCGTGTGTTGGTGACTCGGTGTTGTGCAGTGTCGGCTAGAACGTTGTGTGTGGTTTGGTGCTGGTGGGATACTGTTCCTAATGCAGTGCATGGAAGCTTGAAATTACAATCAAGGCATTAAAAACGTGCAATAATAATTTGCTAAATTTTAAAGTTTAGTAAGTTTTAAAAATATGTGCACGAATTAAAGAATTTTGCTGTTGCACATTTTGGAGAGTAAGAAACCAAGTAATTTTTATAGTGTTGTCATTTCAAGGTTTCCACGCGAATGTGCGGACAGAATTGAAAACATTTTTTATATTAACGCAACTCTTGCGCGATTTTTATGTACCATAGACTCGTGTAGCGATGTAAACAGTTGTCACAGAATGAAAAAGATGAACAATGGACAATAAAACGATAAAATAGTATTTGTAAAGCATGTCTCGGTTTAGTTACATACAAGCTTTTTGTGCTGACCTTACGTTTATTAAGTGGTATTTATTTTTGTATTGTTAAGTGCCGTCTAGTTTAAGTGGGAGTTTGCGGCGTTTAAAGATGATTTGTCGTGAGAATAAAATGTTTTATCCAAAAACTTTATAGCAAGATAAGACTACCCTCAAAATCGAATATTTAAAAAATATCTTTAAACGCTACAAATGGTGTGCACAGCTCATGAAAGGGTCTATTTAGTAATAATTCTTAATTTAATTAGTTCTGAATAGCTTGTGTTGTACTTGTAAGTTGTGTATATTCGAAGACTTTTACCTCCGTGTTAATACACCTGTCTCTACTTTGCTCAAATAATTTATTTGCTTCTGTTTATTGATATTGTTTTATAAAATTATGGGTATCTTAATTTTAACCTATTCTTGTGAAATTATTTGTATTTTTGTCTTGTTTTTCGTGTTCGTTTATTTTTTTGTTTTGTAAAAATAATGACCTAAAAATTATGTAATAAATAACTAACAGGTGTATTAACACAGCGGGTTTTTTATATTTCATTTATCACTCAATTCGCATTCGACCAAAGCAGTTTAAACTAAATTGTTAAGATATTAAGGCTGATATTCGCTTGCACAAGCTTCGCTGCTTTGGTTTCTCTCGTGTCTTGTGTCAAAATTGTCAATCACTTTTTGTATATTTTTAAGTGTCCATTAAATTTTCAATTTTAATATTTAAATGCAATTTCTCAAATTATTTAATTTAATAGTTCCGATATTATCAATTAATTTATAATTATGTTTACTATTATGTCCTATCGTAGGTAAGTGTCGATTTTTATTAAGGTCATCATCCTAATCTCGATGAGTTCTAACTAAATATTTTAGTCCTTGTCTCGCTCAAATACATAGATAGGATATTTTTCGTTAGTGACCAAATTTAATCGTATCAATCGTTCTCATTAAGAGGTATAAATAAGATATTATTTATTGACTGTATTTTCTTAGCTAAGTTACTTTATAAAAATGATCAAAAACCAGTAATTTAATAAACCGTATTAGAGCGAGACAAACTAAAATATAGTTGTAATAATAGGCTCTTAGACTATATTATTTTCATTCGTTGAAGTTAAAAGTATATTTTTTAACGACATTGTACATAGGAACTGCCAAACATTTTTATTTAGCTGATCAATCTGAAAAATCTGAAAAATCTTTGAAAAAATAACAGTACTCCAGTCCAGGCTATAATTTGTTAATTAATATAAAATTAATCGACTAAATAATGATTCGTCTCAATACGTTATGTATTGAGTAAATAAGCCAACATAATAATAATATATTTACTTGTAATGCATCCCGCCAAGTGTGGAATTAATAGATAGTACATAGTTACTCATTCTATCGAGAATGTATACAATGTGTAAGATTTTATATTTCAGCGAATGCCTTTTCCAAATATCACAATGCAATCTTGAATGTCTGTATGTATAGAGTTAGCGTAGGATAATAAATTATTGATGTGTATGTACGTACTGTATATGAGCACGTGGTATGTTTATAAAGAGAAGGCAAAAATATACTGATTTGCAAAATACTGTCTTGTCATTTACTTCTAGGGATCCCTTGGGAGTTTATAGAAATCACAGGACTTGCCCATTTTTTTAAAACTAATCAACTTTTTGCACTTAATTTGGTGTTATAATATAATGCACCGAAAATCATACCGAATTTAGAACATATTACAAATACAGAAAGATTACAAGTTAATAGCTACGCAGTTTCGACATTCAAATTTTATTTTGACGTGATAACGTTTTTAAAATCGTTTTAGTCGGGTGACATGTTCAGAAACTTGCGTCAAACCAAAACCTCACGAGCGCGATCGTAGGTATAACGAGAGAGAGACGGACCGATCTCCCGTCTCATCTCGAGCGCTGCCACCAATAAGATGTTATCACGTAAACATCTCGATCGTAAACCTACTTTACAAACAACCAATTTTTTTTATAATTTTTTTTGCTAGTAAGCCAAATTGCCTGCGTATTTCTCATAGAGCTTTTAAGCAGTAGCCGTAAATAATAAATTCATCTTATGACATTTCAAATGTCCAAAGAAACTTAGCCTATTCAATAATCGAAGCCAATCTTTTCCTTAAGTATAAGATTTTGCAGGCTTTCCTCACTCTGGTTCACGCGATGTCGCGACAAAAGAAGGGACTCGCTGTGGAAGACCTTTCAGAAGAAACGAAGAAGAAGTGTTCGACTCCATGCTGTACTATTGTTTAGATATTTTATTAAGAATTTATGAAAGATGGATGGGGTAAAATATTTCTGGAAAATTCGGAGCATATCGAAAATTGTAGAGAATTTTTGGGCATTTTATATTATTTTCTCTAATAGTCTCGACTGATATTGTTTGAGTTGAGGATATCAAAAGAAAACATAATATCTATAATTAATCTTTGTAAAAAACCGGTAAAAATAAGCACGAATCAAAGGTCTTGATAAAAACAGCTACATCGTATTTAGTACAAAAAACGACGAGCAAACAGTAACTGTTTTTTAAGAAAAAATTTTGCTGATTGAACTTACTTTGTATATTTAAATTTTTTATATCATTGAAACTTTGATTATTTTGAATTAGACTGATAAATTACTAAATTAACCAAGCAACAAAAACTGCTTGCGCATTTTCAAAACTAAGAACGTACCTATATTATCTATATCTTTAACAATTATACTCAAAGCAAAGCCTAAATAATAAAAAAAAATACATAAAATTACTTTTTAAAATTATTATTTTAGGGGACCAACATGATTTTAATTTGCATTTATTTGTCAATACACATAAACTCGCTAATGAAATATGGATTGGGTTTAATTTTTAAACGTTTTATTATTATCACCTCTGAAAATAGGAAATATTTATTTAAACTATAAGAAAAAACTATGCTATATAGCACTAAGCCACAACCTGAGGCAACAGGTGCTTGAACTTCATAGCATGGACCAAAATACTCATTGGTCTATGTTCATAGTAAGAAAATGCTCTTGTTATGAGTATTTTTTTATTGGCTTTTGTCGTGCCGTGGTGTTCAAATGTTATTGACGATCCGTTAAGTTTTATAAAATATGTATATATTCTTGAATGGTGTTATAGTTTTGAAATCATATCGCATCTTGATAACATCATTTGCGCACAATGTAGCTATTATAAGCTTAGCTGAATACTGAAACTTCCAATTAAACTTTTGTAAATTCTCTAATGACTTTCTCATAATCTTTTGAAAAAAAAAATCTATTTATATTATGAGTGTAACATGTGATACTGCACTGTCTTGAATATGTAAGACTATTTAAAAAATATATACTTAATTTCTAATTAAAACATGTTCGTTTACTCTAAAAGGCTAACTGTGAAAGAATGAAGTATTTTGAATCTTATTTTCATTGAGATAAGATTCAAAAAATTTTATGAATTTCAATACTAGTTGTTCTGATTTACAGTATTATTGTATAGTGTTATTGTTTTGTAAATAAGTTAATGATAAATAAAAGAATTGGTATGAGTTATTTCGTTTTATTTCTAAAAATACAACAGTACAAATTCAGTCTATATAATATACAACAATAAGATAACATCAATGTCTGTCTATATTTACATCATTAGATTCCGATTAAACTTATACAACATTAAGGCGAATAGTTATATTTTGTCAGTAATAGAGCAGCTTTTATCAATTTTAAATTTTAATCTTATAATAAATACATAATAAACCTTAAAAATAATACAATATGAAATTTATACGTCATTATAATATATTAGAGCTTTACAATCTTTTATTTATACAAATGTAGAAGTCACAAAAAAAATCAAATTTCAAGTAAAGCATGATTATAGTACAATTTCGATATTAGATTTATTTATTTTTTTTATGTTATATCTTCAAAAGTTTAAGTAATGACATAGCTATGCAACCCGACGGGACGAGGCGTTCGGGTTCCGTGGGGAGGGCGCTAGCCGAGCTGGCAGTGGTGCCCGCAGCCGGCGGGGCACAGGCGGTGCGCTCGGTGCCAGCGCTGCATGTGGTGCAGGTGGCCGCCGTGCGCGCAGCCCTGGCACCACGCCAGCAGCCCCCGCACGGCGCGCGCGCACACGGCGCAGCGCTCGGGCGGCGCGCGCCCGCACCGCTCGCAGGCGGCGCCGCGCACGCGCCGGCCGCAGCGCGCGCACGCCGCCGCCACCGAGGTGGACTGCTGCGAGAGCCCCCACACGGCGCCGAGCCAGGCCGCGCGCGCCGCCTCGGCCGCCAGGCTCCAGCGCGCGTGCCGCTGCAGCAGCTCCACGTAGCCCAGCAGCCAGTGCTCCTGCGCGGGCTCGTCCACGTGCGCCAGCAGGTCGGCGCGCCGCTCCTGCAGCGCCAGCAGCACGGCGGCGGCGGTCTGCACGTCGCCCAGCGCCGCGTGCTGGGCCAGCGCGCCGGCCACCAGCGGGGCCAGCGCCGCCCGCACGCCGCGCCCGCGCATGGCTGCCCCAACAACCACCTCGCCCGCCCGCTGCTCCGCAGAACCCTCCTCGCTCTGACACGGAAATAAACTTTATTATAAAACAATCTTTTATTTTCTCAATACCCAAAAATGTATAGAATACGATGCATTTTTTGTATGCTTTAATTATTATTTAAAAATCTTAAAAATAACACTTCACCATTCTTAATCTTAAAAATTCAGACTAATTGAAATTCAAAACTGAATAAAGAAAACAGTAGCAATAAATTTACAATTTCAATAAAAAAAATCTAAACTTTGACAACCTATTTCAGTTATAAAACACAACAATAGTATAACAAAACACAATATCTTCAAACGATGGTTTTAAATTAACCTTACGTTTAAAATCTGAAATATACTAACTAAATAAATAATAATATAATATTTATGTAATACTATAATATAAACTACAATTTAATTACTGAGAGTGGGAGTCGAGCACTGCTTCGGCACGAAATGGGTCAAGCTCGCACCGGGGAAGTTACCACACCCTCACAGGAAACCGGCGTGAAGTGGTGGCATATTAACAGTATGCCACCGCGTTTCGTACGGTGAGTGAGGGGTCCGGAGGCCCAAAAACAACAACCCCCAAATATGAACGCGGCATTATTAGGCAGAATACCCCAGGAGGGTACCGGCACCTGCGGTGCAGGAGAATCCCTCCCGCAGCGCCTGCGCTGCGGCAGCCCGTCGTATTCTGGGGCGGGCATAATTCCGCTCGGTCATGTGCCAAGGGGTTCGCAGAGCAAGCAAAAAAAATCACCCCCCTCCACTCTCACGGTGGACTTTTGTAACATACGGGGGCTGCACACTAACTTAAACGCCGTCCACTACCATCTTGAGACGGCTAAGCCGGCCTTGCTCTTCCTGACTGAGACTCAGATATCAACTCCGGCCGACGTATCTTATCTCACATACCCTGGTTTTAAGCTGGAGCATACTTTTGCACCGCGTGCCGGGGTATGCGCATACGTTAGGGAGGATATCTGTTGTCGACGTCTTGGCACCCTTGAAGGTGAGGATCTGTCTATTATCTGGCTGCATATTGACTGCGGTGACCACCCTCGCATCTATGCTTGCCTG
The DNA here is from genome assembly GCF_061535455.1 of Colias philodice. Taxonomy (NCBI): domain Eukaryota; kingdom Metazoa; phylum Arthropoda; class Insecta; order Lepidoptera; family Pieridae; genus Colias; species Colias philodice. The sequence goes on along the minus strand of NC_143098.1, from coordinate 11,549,701 downwards.
TACAGATCCCACAGCGGGAATACTGGTACCGACCGATTATTTGAGCACATCCAAGAGATGATCGACACTTTGCTTGTACAGTTCCCTTCTGCAGAGCTCGTGGTTTTAGGCGATTTCAATGCCCACCACGTTGAATGGCTCGGGTCGCGTACAACTGACCACGCGGGACGAACTGTACACGATTTTGCTCTAGCCTATGGCCTAACACAGCTGGTCTCATCGCCTACGCGAATACCGGATGTGGAGGGCCATACTCCCTCTCTTTTGGATCTTCTGCTGATCACACATCCCGAGAACTATCAGGTCTCCGTCGTGGCCCCACTGGGGTCATCAGACCATTGCCTGATACGGAGTATGGTGCCACTCATGGGCTCGAAACAGCAGACACCTGCAGCTCGACGCCGTGTGTGGCACTATAAGTCGGCAGACTGGGACGGAATGCGTGGTTTTTTCGCTTCCTACCCATGGGGGCCTGTTTGCTTCTCCTCGGAGGATCCCAACGCTTGTGCTGAGTCTATCACTGACGTGGTACTGCAGGGTATGGAACTATTTGTGCCATACTCTGTAGTGCCCGTTGGTGGTAGATCTAAGCCTTGGTTTGGACGTTCCTGTAACATGGCATCTCGTCAGAAACAGGAACTTTTTCAAGCCTGGGTTGCAGCAACGGCATGTCGCGATCCAAGCGTTGGTCTCATCAGGAAGAAGTACAACTCTGCCTCCAGATCCTACAAGAGAGAAATCGCTAGGGCTAAATCTAGTTACATTGGTGCACTTGGCGATAGACTAACGCGACTTCCTTCGGGAACACGGGCGTTTTGGTCCCTCGCCAAGGCCATCCAAGGTAACTTCTGTCGTTCATCCTTTCCACCTTTGCACAAGGACGAAGACTCTCTGGCCCATTCCGCTAAAGAGAAAGCCGAACTCTTGGGCGCTCTCTTTGCTAGGAACTCGACTCTTGATGACAGGGGAAAGACACCGCCGACCATCCCGCGGTGCAACCATTCAATGGCGGATATACGTTTCACACAACGTGCCGTTCGAAATGCTCTCTTTTCCCTTGACATCCATAAGTCGACAGGGCCGGATGGAGTCTCCCCTATTGTGCTTAGGACATGTGCTCCTGAGTTGGCACCGGTTGTAACGCGTCTTTTTCGGCTCTCTTACGCCAAAGGCATTGTTCCGAATTCGTGGAAGACTGCTCTTGTCCACCCAATCCCTAAAAAAGGCGATCGCTCAAATCCGTCTAACTACAGACCGATCGCCATCACTTCTTTACTCTCCAAAATAATGGAATCCATTATTAACTGCCAGCTCATGAGGTACCTGGAGGAGAACCAGCTGTTAAGCGACCGGCAATACGGTTTCCGTAGTGGTCGCTCGACTGGTGATCTTTTGGTGTACCTCACTCACAGATGGGCGGAGGCGGTTGAGAGTAAAGGGGAGGCATTGGCTGTAAGTTTGGATGTAGCGAAAGCCTTCGATCGGGTCTGGCACAGGGCACTTCTAGCGAAATTACCATCTTTCGGACTTCCTGCGAAGTTATGCGATTGGGTTGCCAGCTTCCTGGAAGAGAGGAGCATTAAGGTCGTTATCGACGGTTCTTGCTCTAAGCCTCTTCATGTGAATGCTGGTGTCCCACAAGGCTGCGTGCTATCTCCTACACTGTTTCTTCTGCATATCAATGATTTGTTACAGATCAGCAACATTCATTGCTATGCAGACGACAGTACGGGGGATGCTCTTTATCCCGGCCGTGCAAACACTTCAAAGGAAAGCCTTAATGAGAGCCGAAACAAACTTGTGTCTGAAGTCGAGTCTTCTCTTCAAGAAGTCTCGGATTGGGGCGAACTTAATCTTGTCGAGTTCAATCCCCAAAAGACACAGGTTTGCGCGTTCACCGCTAAAAAGACCCCATTTGTCGTAGAACCTCGGTTTAAGAGTACTCCCCTTAGTATATCGCCGAAAATCGGAATCCTCGGAGTTGAAATCTCGAGTGACGTTCAATTCCGCAGTCATTTGGAAGCGAAGGCTAAATTAGCCTCGAAAAAGCTTGGTGTGCTCAGTAGATCGAGACAGTACTTCAAGCCGGCCCACCGACTTCAGCTGTACAAGGCTCAGGTGCGACCGCATATGGAGTACTGTTCTCATCTCTGGGCCGGAGCTCCACAGTACCAACTCCTTCCTCTTGACCGCATCCAACGTCGAGCAGCTCGAATTGTCGATGACCGTAGGCTTTCCGATAGGCTCGATCCTCTGTCAGTGCGAAGAGACGTTGCGTCTCTCTGTATACTGTACAGAATCTACTATGGGGAGTGCTCTGAGGAATTGTTCCATCTACTACCAGCCGCACAGTTCCACCACCGGACCACACGCCGTAAAAATCTGTTCCATCCGCACCATCTGGATGGTTGGCGCTCCACCACTGTCCGCTTCACCCGCAACTTCCTTCCGCGTACGGTGAAACTGTGGAACAATTTGCCACCTGCGGTGTTTCCGAACAACTACGACATTGGGGCCTTCAAGAAAAGAGCTTATTTGTCCTTAAAAGGCCGGCAAAGCACCTGCAACACTTAGTGTTGCAAGTGTTTATGGGCGGTGGTGACCACTTACCATCAGGTGGCCCACCTGCCCCTTTGCTTGCTCTGACATAAAAAAAAAAAAAAAAAAAAAAAAAATAATTCTTCAGCATACCTAGTCAATTTAAATAGTCACTCATTAGGTGTACCTCAAGGTTCCGTTTTAGGTCACATATAAAATATTATTGTATCATTTCAAAAACATTCTACACATTTATATTGAAACCACGATTAAAAGCAACAAAACTTACAGACTGGGCTGCAGTAGTAACACTATTGGATCTCTGCAACGTAGGCGAGGTGTTGGTATTCACCCCCAGAGCCCCCACACCCCCTGAAGGCTGCAGGGAGCCGGAGCCGGTAGACCCGCCAGGTGAACCTGATGTTCCACCGTTATGGCCGTTCATGTGACCGCTTAAGTTTGCTGACTCTGTGAATTATAATATTTTTGTGTATCTCTGTAATATTTCAAAAAAAAAAAGACAAACTATAGTTAAGCAAACAAGTTAGTATACAACATTTTTGTCAAAATCGTCGAATCCGTCCGAAGCTCGCTACTTATTTTAATAAATTTATAAATTAGTTTTTCACAAATTTTTGGACTCAAAAAGAGATGATAGCTTATGTTTTATACTTCAGTTTTTTCGTCAGTTTCACTCCATTACTATTTTTTTAAATAAGAAAATTCTTCACACATTTTCAATTGAATACATCAAATAAAAGACAAAAATTATATTCTAAATTCTATCAAAATTAAAATTAAACCCAACTGCAACCCACCATGTTCATCATGTTCCTCGATAGCTGCGTGCGTGTGTGCGTGCGCGTGCGCGTGTGGGTGCGCACGCAACGGGAACGCCTCCTCGGGCAGCGTCCAATCAGCTGCGTCCACGTCCACGTAGTGTGCGCTAGCCGCTGATATCCAGCCGGTTGTATCTGGTGACAAAATTAAAGTTTTGAATTTTTTTTTTTTAATTTGTGTAAAGAAGGTTTCGGACAAGATAATCATTATTATGATTTATGGTATTAAGTTGGTTGAAAGAGATTGTTTGTAGGGAAAACAAAGATTGATAGACACAGCGTGAAAGATAGATAGAATTGTTTAAAAACCACCTCAATTTGCAATTTTTTTAACGTCACTCATTTCAAATACATAGATATCCCTAAAATACTGTTTTCAGCCAGCTCCCACATAATGTTAATTGAATAGTTCAATTTTCCCACTCCTCCCCCGCTCCCCTGGATATATGTCCCACACACTCACGTACCCACGTCCCGCTTGTACTTGTGCGGCGGGATGTAGATGGTGTGCGTGGGCAGGCCGAGCACGCCGCTGTGCTTGTGCGTGCGGCTCTCCCACTCCTCCGCCTCCTCCACCACCTCCTCCTCCGCTCCACTGGAACAATTCAATAAAAAACAATAGGGAAATTTCGATTGACAGAAAAATTACGATAAGTCAGGAAAAATTACTATAAGTCAGGAAAATTTCCATAAGAAAGGAAAATTTATATAAGAAAGGAAAATTTCTATACGCCAGGAAAATTTCTATACGTGAGGAAAGTTTCTATACGCCAGGAAAAATCCATAAGTCGTGAAAATTACCAGTCAGGAAAAATTACGATAAGTGTGGAAAAATTTCTGTAGTAGCGAAAATTTCTATTCGTCGGGAAAATTTCTATAAGCTGGAAAATTTCAATAAGAAAGGAAAATTTCTATAATCAAGGAAAATTTATATACGCGAGGAAAATTTATATACGCCAGGAAAAACCCATAAGTCGGGAAAATGTATATAAGTCAGGAAAAATTATATACGTCAGGAAAATTTCTATACGTCAGGAAAAATCCATAAGTCGGGAAAATTACGATAAGTCATGAAAAATTTCTATAATTCAGGTAAATTTCCATACGTAAGGAAAATTTCTATGAGCTGGAAAATTTCTATACGTCAGGAAAAATCCATAAGTCGGGAAAATTACGATAAGTCAGGAAAAAATTCTTTGTCAGGAAAATTTCCATACGTCGGGAAAATTTCTATAAGCTGGAAAATTCTACAAGAAAGGAAAATTTCTATAAGCCATGAAAATTTGTATAAGTCCTGAGGACGAGCTGCCTCTTATTGTCACTAACCGTCATAATTAAAGAGTTAAGAGCATAAAATCAAGAATTTTAAAATGTAAATTCATGTGCAAATTCAATAAAAGCAGTCTTCCTAACTTAGATCCGGCTCGAAGGACCAAACGGTCATTGGTACTTTGGATGAACTAAAAGTGTATCAATTAATTTTACAAACGTTGAGGGCTCAAAAGTGTCATGCTTAATACATTTTAATTGCGAGACAGTTTATGTAGAAATGTACAAATCTGATACAAGATCCAGCTCGAAGGACCAGTCTTACTTGTAAGCGGTGTGTTGCGGCGCGGGGTCGGTGCGGGGCGGCGGGTCGCGGGGCGGGGGCGGGGGCGGCGCGCGGCCCACCCCGCTGCGCGCGCTGTACACCGCCGCCACCACCTCCCACACGTGCGCCACCTACACACAATACTTAGTTAGTACTTAATACTTATACGTAACAGTATAGTTGCGGCTTCAGCAATTTTAGCTCATTAGTGTAAAATGACACGAAAGTTTGAATTAAATCCCTCTGTTTAAAGTAAGTCAAATTGAAACTATAGAAGTTGGCTCTATCTTTAATAATATTATAAAAGAGTTTGTTTGTTTGAACGTGTTAATCTCAGGAATTACTGATCCGATTTGAAAAATTCTTTCAGTGTTAGATAGCCCATTTATCGAGGAAGTTTACAGGCTATATACCATTACGCCAAGACCAACAGGAGCGGAGCCACGCGGGTGAACCGTGAAGCGCAGTTAGTATAAACATAAAGTTGCATGTAATAAAGGCGTTTAAAATTTAGTGTGACAACAAACTGGTTAACGATAGGCTTGATCTGAAAATACCCCTGAAGACTGAGACAGATATAGATGAAGCTACAAGAATTTTTACCACAACAATACAGGAATGCTGCTGGACATGTACTCCCAACTTACCGAACCGCCTACCTCAGGACAAGCTTATCTCAGAATCCATAAAAACAAAAATATTGGAAAAAAGGAGACTGAGGCGAGTATGGCATACAAGTAGACACCCAAACGATAAAAGGAAACTGAATAAAGCCGCCAAGGATCTGAAAGCTCTTTTATCCGAAGCCAATGATGCATCGATGCAAGCTTATCTGGAAAATCTAACAAACACCAAAGCTACAAATTACTCACTTTGGAAGGCATGCAAAAACTTTGACCGGCCACTTCATCACAAACCACCAATTCGAACTCAAGGCGGGAACTGGGCTAAATCCCCGCAAGACAAAGCTACAGCTTTCGCAAATCATCTTAGTCAAGTTTTCCAGTCAAACCGAACAGAATATGATGAAGATGAAACATATATTGATTCAGTTCTCATGCAGGACTACCAACTCGATCTTCCTCTAAAACTAGTAACTCCTAAAGAAATCCGTAGGAACATTACAATCATGGACAGTAACAAAGCACCAGGGTTTGACCTCATTGATGGAAAGGTCCTGAAGGAATTACCACGAAAGGGAATAGTATTTCTTACCTCATTATTTAATGCTATACTGCGATTAGGGCACTTTCCTGATTTATGGAAAGTCTCGCAGGTCATAATGATACTTAAACCTGGAAAGCCTGCTCATGAATTAACCTCATACCGACCGATCAGTCTTCTGCCAACTACATCTAAATTATTCGAGAAATCTCTGCTCCATAGACTTAATGACATCCTTAAACAAAAATCAATTATCCCTGACCATCAATTTGGATTTCGTAGTGAACACGCCACATTGGAACAGGTCCACAGAGTTTGTAGAAGCATAAGAAAGTCCTTTGAAAAGAAAGAATATTGTTCATCTGCATTTCTTGACATACAGCAGGCTTTTGACAAAGTTTGGCATAAAGGCCTATTGTACAAAATCAAAAATTTATTACCACATACCTTCTATGGAGTTTTGGCATCTTATATATCCAATAGAATATTTCAAGTCACAGAAAACGAATGTACATCAGGCTTCTACAATATCCTTGCTGGAGTACCACAGGGATCAGTACTCGGACCAGTTTTGTACACCCTATACACATCCGATATTCCAAGAAACTCAGATGTAGTAGTTGCGACGTTTGCAGACGACACAGCGTTACTTGCATCACACAAATGTCCGATGCAAGCATCCCAAAATCTACAAAAGGCACTGAATGAAATAGAATCCTGGATGAAAAAATGGAAAATTACTGCCAGTGTCACTAAATCAGTACACGTGACCTTTACTCTTCGCAAAGATAACTGTGCTCCTGTAAAACTAAACGGTACTCAACTTCCCCACTGTGATACTGTCAAGTACTTGGGCATGCATCTAGATCGTCGACTTACCTGGAAAGAGCACATTAAAAAAAAAAGGGACGAAATAAATCTAAAATACAGAGGACTCCACTGGCTTCTAGGTCGAAACTCAAAACTGTCCATGAACAACAAACTCCTCATTTATAAAACAGTCCTTAAACCAATATGGACATACGGACTGCAACTTTGGGGTGCAAGCTGTAACTCTAATATAATGATAATGCAACGAGTTCAAAACTATATTCTCAAGCAATTATCAGGTGCTCCCTGGTTCATCAGAACAGAAGAGGTCCACACTTTCTTGAACATACCAACCATCAAAGAGGAAATATGTACGCAACATTTTTCATACAAAGTGCGATTGGGAAAACATCCAAACCCTCTTGCTACAAAACTGCTTGAACCTGAAAACGTGCGTCGTCTCAAAAAGCGACGAGACATTTTTGACTAGTCATAACTGCCGGCTACCAAGCCCGATAAAATAAAGGGTGGACTCCGATGGGAGCAGCATCCTTCCTGCCATACGCGCCTTCAACATATCCGCTTATAGTCTAGCGACTGATCGCAGATATAATAATAATAATAAAAAAAAAAAAATAATAATAATTTAGTGTGAAGATAATTAGGCTAGAGTACCATGTGCCGCTGGTTGTCGCGCGCCACCTGCGCGTTGTGCCGTGCGAGCACGTGCGGCGCCGCGCCGGCCAGCCGGTATTGCGCCGCGCACGCCAGCACGGGCGCCGCGTCGCCGGCCGGCCGGTGCCGCGTGAGCGAGGACGCGGCGCCGCCCGGGAACGCGCGCTCCAGCGCTGCCTGCGCCGCCGCGCCCAGCGAGCCCGCCGTCGGCTGCTTGCGGCTGCGCACAGTATAACTGTTCGATTGAGTCCAATGTTAAAATAATGTTTATAAAGGATCCGGCTCGAAGGACCATATTGATAAGTCCTTCGAGTCAGATCTATACTATCACATATGGTAAAATATCACAAACATAAGCACTAATATTGCACTAAGATAAGCACTGTTAAAACAACGCTTTTTAAAGATCCGGCACGAAGGATCATATTGATTAGTTCTTCGAGACAGATCTTTATTATCACATATTGTAAAATTTCAGAGATATAAGCATTAATATGTATTGCACTAAGATAACACGATAAAACTAAGCTGTTTAAAGATTCGTTAAAGATCCGTCTCGAAGGACCAATCGATATGGTCCTTCGAGCCGGATCTATATCGTCAGAAGCGCTATAATAGCATGTGACGTCACCTGAAGGGCGCGTGTGCGTGCGGCGCGCGGGGCGGAGGCGCGGCGGGCGGCGCGCGCGCGGGCAGCGGGCGCTCGGGCACCGCGTGCGCGACCTGCGAGCGCGCCGACACACACACCCCCTGTGGGTTGGCCCACAGCACCGGGTGCGCCGCTTCCGTGAACCGGTGCCGGTACAGGCTGCAGTCCTAAACACCACACATCATTACAAAATATAAAACAAAGTCACTTCTGTGTTTCTATATGCTTAGTCTTTAAAATTACAAAACAAATTTTGATGGGTTTTTTTAATAGATACAATGATGCAAGAGGAAAGTTTTAGTACATAATTTATTAGGTTTAAGACAAAGCGGGCGAAGCTGCTGGCAAAAAGTTAGTATTAAATGAACAAAGATATTCTTGGAGGGTAATTTAAAGAAAATCATTAGAAACATCAGATGATGTTGAATTTTCATTTTTTAATTATTTTTTGAGTTGTTCCACTCCACTCACCCGGCTAGTAGACAGGAAGGCGTGCGGCGAGGCCTGCCAGGCGATGGCGGTGGTGACGTCACGGTGCTCCGCGAACGTGGCCAGCGGCACGTGCGGCCGCCGCACGTCCCACACGTGCACCGCGCAGTCCAGCACCAGTGCGCACGAGGCTACCTGGTACCTTTACATGAGGAATATACATTGATGTAAAATACATATACGACTAGACTCATAATCAAGGTCAAAAATTGAAGCAAAGCTCTGAGCGACTTTGAAGGAAATAAGGTGCTTATTTCATACAAGATAACCTTGAACCTTATAGCAAGAATATAAGGTGCTTATTTCAATCAATGTTTTGTACCGCTTGAAAATTTTTGACTTTTATTGTTGTAAGTTGCAAATTGCAATCTCATTATAATAAAAATTAAACGAAAAATAAAAAATGCAATCAAAATCGTTTAAACAAAAGAAAAAGCGTGTGTGCCGAGCACACGTGTCAGAAGTGAAACTTCTTCTACAAGATTCAAATATACTAAAATCGTCGCCTTACCTCATGACGTGACGGTATTGCCATGAGACCTTTAAATTCAAATTCATTCAACACGCCTAAAGAAGTTAAAAAAAAGCTTTTTTAAATTGTTTTACGTACTTTTTCTGTGGCCTCCATTTGACGTGTCCCACCGAGGCAATTGTGTATATCGTGTGCTCCAAGTTCGGCTTCGCGTGTATGTCCCATACCTGAAACAGAAGTTTGTAAATATATGATATCAATGATATTATTGACTTGCTGCGTAATTTCTGTAAAAAAAAAATATTTATTCTCATTGATACGAGATACTGAATAAAGTCAACTGATCTCAAAATCTCAAAGTTACATCAAATAAGGTATTCCCAGTGAGAAAAGTAGACCTACAAATAGTTGAACAATTTTGGATTTATTTCAACTATATGTTGCTTTGATAAACATTTCAGAACGCAGAAAGACCACTGGATTCATTTGGATTCATTTTTTTATGAGATAGGTGACCTGAAAAACAAAAAATACATTTCTAAGGATAGTTCCTAGCCTTTCTAAAACAGACTTCCAAAGGTAACAAGGATACAGACACGAGACAGTCTATAAATAGCATATCAGCACGCGCCGGAGCGGCTAGACCGCGTTATCACTTATCATTTGACCCACTTGTGACTTCTGCCGAGTGAATAATCATTATTGTTAGACGAATTTGCTTTACAACTAATTTAAATATATGATATTTCGTTCAAATGCTTTGCAAATGAGAAAATTTAAAGATGAAATCTGATCTCGAGGCGAGATTCGAACCCGTGTTTTTCGCCTTACCGGGGCGATGTCTGTTTAGGCGGGTGGCCGAGTTACATACAATTTAAATGTTACCTACAATTTTGTACAAAGTTAAAATCATGGTGCTATGCCATTTTTGGCCACCGCAGCAGATTCTTACCCTAACAGTACAAATTCTACCCTGCTAACTGTACCTTGATAGTCTTATCCCGTGACGCGGTAGCCAGCCAGGGCACGTCCGGGTGCCAGTCGCAAGCGAACACAGGCCCCGAGTGCGCAGTAAATTGGTGTAGAGCCCGTTCATGTCGCCGCGCATCCCACAACTGGACCGTGCCATTTTCGGACACCGCTGCGAACAGGTGCGCCGTGTGTGGACTGAATTGGACGTCTCGGATCGACTCTGTGTTGCTGTCAGAATGATTGATTGGTTGAAAGATGGTAAAATTACTGCTAAATGTATGTTTTTTTTGTATATTGTGATATGGAAATAAAAAAATGCATATAAAGGAGGGACAAAATTCAAATATTTTGTTTCAAAAGTTATGTTTTTTTTATGTAAGATACATACCATGATATATCCAAGAAATCATACTATGTATAACAATATAAATAACAATTAAAACACACCTGATAAAAGTCCTGGCCACCTCTTTCATGCGCAGATCAAAACATTTCATCATTCCATCTTGTGAACCCGAGATCAGCAGTGAGGGTTCCGTCAAATGGAAGCTTACCTGGACAAATAAATGAATATAACATTGACACTTTTTTTTATTGTATCCGAGTAAGAATAGTTTTTGTGTTGTTGATACTTTTGCCAAGTATCAACAACACAAAAACTCATGATACAAGTTTTACAGTTCCTGTGATTATATTATTGCAAAATATGATAATATTAGTTAATATCAAACTAATTTGAAAGAAAAATACATTAAAGAGCAACCTCTTCAAAATGGTCAAAATAAAAGTGCATTCCATGTGTGGCTACAAAATTATAAAACTAAAAAAAATTGCCTTGTTAACTGTCCGCTTATGGTCTGAAAATACATGTTCCTGTTTGGATCGTCCAGATCTGCCCAGATTCCACACAACAACTGCTCCATTTGTGGCTGCTGTGGCTAGAGTATTCTCTACAAAAAGCCATCAAGTTATTTGTATGTTAATGACATTATTACTTTAGTGTTTGCAATTTTATTTAATATGTTTAATTTAATTTTTATCATTACAGATGAAGAATTAATATAATTATTCTAATATTGGAACTTTCATTAACAAATTATATACCTAATTCATTATTAGGCTAGTTTACTCAAAAATAAAGTATTAAAAAAAACCGGGATTTCTATTTATAATAAGTGCATGCATTTTACCTTCAATAGTACTCCAAGCAACATCAATTGATGAAAAATTGAGATTCAAATTCTTCCCCACTCTAAGATTGCATACTTCCGAAAACTCATCCTCCCCGATGGAAAATACTTTGAAAACTAAAATAAAAAAGTTTGTATATTTCTTTATGACAAACTTCAGACACGGCTACTAAATAAATGGCTTAAAAATTAGAAAATTTTATATAAATGTTCTAAAAATATGAAATATTCCAACTTACCATTTCTCCCAGCAATAACAACTTGACTGCAATCCTTATTTAGAGCCAAAGCATTTGCAGGCCCCTCTTGTGATACACAAATAGTATTTGATGGAATCATGTTAATTGATGTATAGCTATTGTATTTGTATATCAATCTATTTGCTTTACTAATGAAGCTAGTTCAATCACGAGTCACGATGTTATCAAGACCAAATTAGATCAAGCAAAAATAACAAAGGCACAAATATTAAAAATATAAATTATAAACAACTAAAATATCAAAACACAAACACATGGCTGCATGATATGGCTATTTCATGGCATTAAATTAAAATAACTATCAACGAAACACCTTTAATAGCCAGAATCTTAATAACAATAAATATTATTCATATTATTGTGTTTTTGATTTGACTTGAACATGTTTTGAACTTTGACTGGTCGGAGCAATTTTGACTGACTTTGACATTGACAATCGGTCACTTTTTTTTTACCAAAAAACTCTCGTTAGGCTACCTGCATTTTTGAATACACAAAGCAGTGTTCGGAACCGTTCGAACAGTTTCACTTTTACCGTGGTTTCATAAAACCACACAACATTTTTTTTGACGTGACAACGTCTTAAATTAGGTTGCGACTGGGAGTCACTTATGAAAAAGTGTAACGCTCGGTAACGTTACGATGAGTCACCGAACGAGAGAGAGGCCCGCCGAATGCCTTGCGTCTCTCTCCCACTCAACTATGATCGAGAAAAAGACGTTGTCACGTAAAATCTTCGCCCGTAAAACCGACTTTACAGGCAACCATTTTTTTTTTAAAGTTATTATTGTCATTTTACTCATTAGGCTTTCGATATCAGTTTAAAGTTTTTTGATGTCTGCAATATTTACGGAATAATCGCCTGTGCACACTTAACGATTACACCCTGTATAGTTTGTCCAAAAGACTCGACTCCATTCAATGGTTTGTCATGTGCAATGACAGTTAAAATCTATTGATAATTGATATTGATATTTTTGAAGTGTCAAAAGTCATAAATAAAAAAATATCACCACAGAGCAAGTAATATAGAATATCACGAGTATCGAGAAAAGAAGAAGAATAGCGCTGTTACATCTAGGATATTATTTAATTTAGCTTTATGTTATCTAATAATATCTGTTATGGCTGTATGAATAGGAAGATATTCAAATATTCTTAAGTTAGAACAATGGACGGCGGTGATAGAATTTTGGTTGCTGCTGGGCTTACGGCCGCGGTTGTTGTGGGGGCCTTCGTGCTGTGGGGTCCCGGAGGAGCACCCAAGGTCCGTAAGCGGAGAGGTCAGATTGCGGGGCTCCAGAATCTAGGACGAACATGTTTTTTAAATACCCTTTTACAAGCGCTGGCGGCTTGCCCTACTTTTATAGACTGGTTAAGAAAATACGCGAAAGCCGATGGCCATAACAGTATGATAACTACGTTGTACACTGTTATTGAAGGTACCTATTTTGAAAGTGTTTGATTTCTAAATTTCATTGCTTTTCATGTTAATATAATATTACTAGCGGTCCGCCCCGGCTTCGCCCGTGGTACATATTTATTACGTTTTCTCTACATAAAAACCATCCTCGTACTTCAAGGAATATAATAAAAAAAGAATTATCGAAATCGGTTCAGCCGTTCTCGAGTTATGCGCTTACCAACACATTTTGCGATTCATTTTTATATTATAGATAACTTTCCTTTGGTAAACATTGTCACTTATATTGGTTACATAAATATGTATTTGGAAAAGTTGAATATGAACTTTATTTCTACCCTGCATTTATTTAAATATTTCAGTTTTACTATCTTAACCCATTGACCACCGAGCGGCCCGATCGGGCCGAGACACAATAGATTTTCTATTGTGTCTGTGATCCGAGGACTGACGGATTAATCTTCATACTTAAAATCATATCTAATTACTTCACCAACATTTTCATTTATAACCATTATCCAACAAAAGTGTATTTTACAAGATTTTTTTATAAATTCTTTTTAAATCTGCATTTCAATTTATACTAGTAAAAAATATTCACCTCACTACTTTAAAAAATTAATAACACATTTTTTGTAACAAAAATAATTAACAAGTATAAAATAATACAGTTGTGAACGGCACCCACGAGTCCGCTCGAGGCACCCCTGTGTGTCCTCTGGGAGTGTTACAAGCTCTCAGAGCAGCCGGCTGGGTGGTGCCGGCCGACCAGCAGGACGCACATGAGCTGCTGCATGTGCTGCTCACTTGCATCGAGGAGGAAACTACCGCTATGGCTAAGAAGGTATTTATTTCTTGCTGTTTAGGATGGGATTAAATAAAATACAGTGAAACTTGGTTAAGTGGGACCTGGGTAAGTGAGAAACCTCCATAGCTGGAACTCATGCTGAGGTCCCAACACTTTGGCACTGAATTATCTCTGTTAGTGGGACGAGGTAAACCTCGTATATCTGGGATTTATTCTTTCGATTTATCATCATAGTTACCTCTATAACTGAGACAGCGAGTAAATTTTGTATGCATAAACCTCTGTGACTGAGATACCATTGTTTGTTTACTCATTCTTATTCTACCCTACCATATATTTTATTTAATGATCGCACCTGTATAACTGAAATAACCTGTATTCTCACCTCTATTAATGGAACCCTCTGTAAATGAGACAGATATTTATTTATATCTGTATATCTGAGACACTGGGTAAGTGGAATACCTCTATAAGTGAAACGACAATGCAGGTCCCTTGATGTCTCACTTAACCAGGTTTCACTGTAATTAAAACATGCAAAAAATAACTTTGCATGTTCCTGTTATGTACTTGTATCTATCCTGAAAAAGTGTATAATTAATATTGTTCCTTTAATTCCTTTTAATTTTTCTTCCTAGTTGAGAAATCCATTCTAAGCTAATATCCAAATATTTTACCTTAATTCTTATTCTCTGCTTTCTTGCCAATTTCAAGTTAATGCAAAGAAGTATTAAAAGAAGTGAATTTCATTCATAAATTTTTATTAATATGTAGTTTATAAAACTTGCTAAATAATTTACAGTTACTGATTATCTTAAAATTATTTCGATTTAATATCTTCTCAAAATCAGTATTTGGTTTCATAGCAGTAAATGTTTTCCTCGTGAGTTTAATTTCTATAATAATATTCTATAAATTTGACCATTCCAGCCAGGCTGTCTGTCAGACGCGCTAGGGCTCGGCGGCGGCAAGGCGTGGTCCGCGCTCGCTTCGCCCGCGTCGCCGCCGTCCGGGTCCTTCGCGCTTCGCCCCGCGCGGCCCTCGTCTGCTGCACCACCCACTGAACCAGATTTAATTGATTCAGGTAACAGGTTATGATATAAATTATATTTACGGTTGGCATATATGATATGAAAGCTCTGTTTTCTCTAAATAAGTTTGCTATAAAAACACACACACATCCTATTATTTTTTCTACTCTTTTACGACAACATTATAACAAAAATTAACCTGCATACTGTTGGCTAAAATATGTATAAACAACCTGAATTATTGATGATGATAATATAATAAAAGCAGTTATGTCTTTATTACAAATATAAACAAATTATCACTATCATTTGTTCACAGAAGAGCCAGGGCTGGAGCCAACGCCGCTCCGCAAGGGCGTGTCCCGCTCGTTCTGCCACCTCAGCAGCGTGGGGCGGCGCTGGGCCTGCGCCCCCGCGCGCCCCGCGCCCGCGCTGCCCTTCCGCGGGACCCTCGCCACGCGCACGCACTGTACTGTGTGCTCTACTAAGGTACCACTCGCACCACTGTACTACAATATTGTTCCATAACATGATACTAAAACCGTTCTTTACCGTAATAATAATACCGCTCTATACCACAGCCATTCTATACCACTATACCCGTTTTATAGCAGCATACCACTACCGTTCTATACCATAATACCACCACTTTTCCATGCCATTGTATTTTCTTACTTGAATTATCTATACTAATCTATACTAATATTATAAAGTTGAAGAGATTGTTTGTTTGAACGCACTTATCTCAGGAATTCTTGTCTGACTTGAAAAATTATTTAGATAGCCCATTTATCGAGGAAGGTTAAAGGCTCATTACCCTAAGACCAGGAGCGGAGCAATGTAGGTGAAACCACAGGGCACAGCTAGTGAGTAAAAAATGTTAAACTTAAACGCTTATTTAAATTTTTTTCTTTTTTATTTTAGAGTCCAATCAGATACGACAAGTTCGACAGCATCTCACTGTCAATGAGCAACGCAAGCACGGGAGTGTCTGGCTCATATAGTTTAGCTGGTGAGTCACTTACTTATGTATAAGGTGAAAGATACATTTTGCCATTGAGTAATACGATTAAAATACTATAATATTTTTGAAAAACATTGAAGTAATGAATAAACCAAATATTTTTTTATAATTGAACATTCAGAATAATTGACTTTAGTAGACATATTATTGATACACTCTGATTGTTACTGCAGTAATTGATGAGCTTAAAGCATAGAGATAAAAAAATTAATAAAACGCGTTTTAAATCCGTTAAAAATCTTTTATTTATATAAACTCCACACACAAGCTTTAAATTATAAAAACTGTGGAAAAAAAAGCTAAAAACCCATTTAAACCTGTTAAATTCCCCCATTTTCACCCGAACCAGGTCTTCTCCGAGCATTTACCTCCCCGGAAATAGTAAGCGGGCTCCGCTGCGGCAAGTGCTGCCCCGAGGCGGCGGCCGACACGCCGGAGCATGCGTATACCAAGCATATACGAACGCTCAGCTTTGGGAAGGTAATATACATCTATACTTATATTATAAAGAGGAAAGGTTTGTATGTATGTATGTAAGTATGGTTTCACGCAAAAACTACTGGACCGATTTTGATGAAATTTGGCACAGACAATCTTTAGACCCTGAGAAAGAACATAGGCTACCTTTTATTGCGAAATATACACCACGGGCGAAGCCGGGGCGCACCGCTAGTAACAGATAAAAAAGTGGGATGAAATTGATTGTTGTAAATGTCAATTAATTGTTGGATATTTTGTATTGTCTTTTTTCCTATATTTTAAATAATTACTTCTGTTTGTAAACTTTCTTTGTCAGGTGTACTTATTCCGACATTTTGGCATATTTTCATTTTATTTCTTAATAGCTTTCCGCCCGCGGATTTGCCCGCGTTTTCAAAGAAAAACCCGCATAGTTCCTGTTCCTATGGTATTTCCGGGATAAAACCTATCCTATGTGTTAATCCAAGTTACCTTCTATATGTGTGCTAAATTTCATTGTAATCGGTTCAGTAGTATTTGCGTGAAAGAGTAACAAACACACACACACACAAACACACACATCCTCACAAACTTTCGCATTTATAATATTATTAGGATTAAAACTGCTTCTTACATTATCTCTCTCTGATTAAATTTTTTAATTTATCTATCAAATTAAATACTTAATTAAATAAATAATAATATTACCTTCACAATCGCCTAACAACGGTAATATAAGGTTATTTATTATGCATACCATGTTTAAATATAAATTTATAGTTGAATCGTTTCTATCGTCATAATACGTATTTATCATAATTTATTTATTAAATTTATTTTTTTGACTTATCAAATTTTTCCTGACTTATAGAAATTTTGCCCACAAAGAGAAATTTTCCTGTCTTTTCGAAATTTTCCCGACTTATGGATTTTTCCTGACTTATAGAAATTATTGCCGCAAAGATAAATTTTCCTCACGTATAGAAATTTTCCTGGCTTATAGAATTTTTCCTGACGTAAAGAAATTTTCCTGGCGTATATAATTTTTCCTGACTTATACAAATTTTCCTTACGTATAGAAATTTTCCTGGTTTATAGAATTTTTCCTGACGTATAGAAATTTTCCTGGCTTATAGAAATTTTCCTGACGTATAAAAATTTTCTTGGCTTATATAAATTTTCCTGACGTATAGAAATTTTCCTGACGTGTAGAAATTTTCCGGACTTATGGAAATATTCCTTTCTTATGGAAATTTTCCTTTCTTATGGAAATTTTCCTTGTTTATAGAAATTTTCCTGGCGTATAGAAATTTTCCTTCCTTATCCACAGGCCGCGCGTGCGCAGAATGGCTCAGTATCTGCATAGCTAGCGAACGTATAAACTCGCCCGGTCGTTGGGCGCTTTCACCAGGGCCCTGGAATTATGGAGTTATTATTAATTTCATGAACAATATCATCGTCATCATTTTTATTGAAAACAATATTCATATATTTTTCTTTGCCCCCGGATTCCCCTAATGTTAAATTCGCATTAGTATGAGTCGTTTCACCGCTGTCAAAAGTTACCCATGGCCATGTCACATTAAAACCCTTCTTCGCCCATGGTACATATTATTATTTCGGAATAAAAGGTAGCCTATGTCCTTTCTCGGGTATCAAAATATTTCCATACCAAATTTCATGCAAATTGGTTCAGTAGTTTAGGCGTGATTGAGTAATAGACAGACAGACAGAGTTACTTTCGCATTTATAATATTAGTATGGATTAGTAGGTAGGATTATAAGTGTTATGTTTATCCATCGTACAGTTGCCGGCGTGTCTGTGCCTGCACGTGTCGCGCGTGGAGTGGTGCGGCGGCGGGCTCAGCAAGCGCGGCGAGTTCGTCGCCTTCCCCGAGACGCTCTGCATGGCGCCCTACAGCACTCTGCCGCCCAAACAGGTACGGAATGTTTTTTTTTATTATTTTTTTTTTGTTTTTTGGTGGGTAGGTATGAATTTTGTGTCGTCAAATAAAATTTTTTGGTGGTTAAGTGTGAAAATTTACTCCCTTTATACTATTTTTGCTTTTATTAGGTGTGGTTTTGTATAATACAATAATATGTTACTTATAACAATATTTAGACCATTATTTGTTTTAGCAAATAAAGATTACAATTATTATTTTGGATCATGTGTGGTGTTTTTTCTGATTTAACAAGCATTCCCTACCCAAATAGCTAATAATGTTATTTCTATTGCAGTCGGAAGGGCGGCCGCTGGTAGAGGGTCGCGTGCGCAGCGGGCTGGCGCTGCTGAACGCGAGCGGCGGGGCGGGGGGTTCGGGCGGTGCGGGGGGGGAGCGGGCGCAGTACTCGCTGGCGGCGGTGGTGGTGCACGTGGGGGGCCCGCGCTCCGGACACTTCGCCACCTACCGCCGCGGCAACGGGTTCGAGAGCAAGCGGTGAGCGGGGAGGGGGGGGGTGTACACACAATAATATGCGTTCTATACCACTGCTGTTATATACCACATAGCACTGCTGGTATATACCACATACTACTGACGTTCCATACCATCATAACACTTGTTATATGCCACTATACCACTGTCGAAATTACCTGAATACGCATTACTGAAATTAAATAATAGCATACATTGCTAAACAAAAATATAATATTTTTTATTCATTCATATAGGTATTTATAGTAAAATAACCCTTTTAAACTACAAAATATCTTTCCCAGATGGTGGTACACATCAGACACACTCGTACACGAGGTATCCCTACAGGAAGTACTCCGATGTTCCGCCTATCTGCTGTTCTACGAGAGGCTATCGGAACCTAGCACTTATAACACGCACTTTTGAATCTAAGATGCCTGGATATTGAGTAAAAATATGATCGGAATTTGATAAGGAAGGTGTTGAAGTGGAATGTTCCACTTCAGCTTTGTGATGAAAAGTACAGACAGGTGTAATATTTGTAAATTAAAGATTCTTAAAATGGCTTGTACCTTTAAGAAAATTTAAATTAAATCAAAAATAATAAAAATCAGTAAATGTTTTCGAATCATTTGGTACTACAAAAAAATATTGGCTATTGGCCCGGCTGTTGTAATATTGATGATGTATAATTTCTTAGCTTTTAGAAAAAGTTTTAACAGGTGTTCATATTGGATATTCTTGGGTACAATTAATAATGTACCTGATTCTTTGACACAGATAAATTCGTCTCGCTCTAACGCTGCGTTAGAGCAGGACGGCATCATTCTACGCTTTCGCTTAAAAAAGCATCTTTTATAGATTTTGTATTACCTCCAATATTTAATGTACTTAAGTACTTTTTGTCTCTGATTTATTGTAATTTTGACGTATTTTGTAAGCCTTTAAAATATTTACTTGGTGTTTAAATGTTATAGTTGTATGTTTTAATTGTTGACTGAAGTATGATGTGCCATGATGAAAAATTATGTGATAAACTTATAAATACATTTTTTGGTGTGGTAATACTTGATGCTTTTTGCGCATGATGTCCCTTGCGCTTTTGGCTGGTCTCCGGCAAGATTAGCCATGAAGAAAATTCAGTTGAGACTTTTGAAAATTCTAAATAAGTGTGAATATTTGTTATCGTTGTATTCAAATAATTGGAAAAGACGAAAGTACTGCTTTCAATGTAAATAAATATTAAAAATTAAATGTGCCTGTTAAGGTTAAATCACATCAAAGGGTATTTGTTCATCGTAAAAATATTCCTGATGTGATTAAATATAAAAGTATATAAAAGTATTGATTAACAAAAACATATTCATATCATATCCTAATATGTATAAAGAAAGAGTCAAATACTTAATCATGAAAAATACATTTTAAAAACAATAATATATAATTGAAATATAATTATAAAATATGGTTTTGTAAATCAATAATTTCTTCTGTAAATACGCACATTTCAGCAATTATTAGTCGTGATATAATATTTGCCTTCCCAGGTTGTCTTTACCCTAATTAGTATGCCGGCCATTTTGGCGCGAAGTGAAGTCCTTTAGCTGTGAAATATGTATTGTAAATATTAATATATTTCAAGATTTTTAATAACAATAATTCGTGTGAAACTAGCTTATAGAAGCCTTGGGTATGTATTTATTCAATAGTCCTTACGATTGTAACTTTGCATTTCGAATCTGTGCATTTTTAGCACTAAATTTTCTATAAAATTTCACCCTCTATTTTCCTACACTCTTTGATATATTTTATCCATGTTTGATCCAGCTAGAATCGTTAATGTAGATAGGAATTTGTGTGGGAAGTTTTATCTTGAATAAATATATATTATTCTTAACTTTGTATGTATATTTTCCTTGGAAAGTGAAACAATTTGCTCATTTTCTACAAAGTATTGAGTAGCTGTTGGTTTGAAATCCACTTCTGTTACTTAATAATTAATATTTAAAAACGACGAGGTTGTAAAGTGCATTTTTTAATAACATGACTTTGATGTATTTTTAATTATTTAGCTTCTAGTGTCGCCAAAAATCATAATCATTTTCTTACTTTAAATATGACGAAAGGCTTTTTTAATTCGTCCCAAAGATAGGTACAATGATTTTGCTCGAACATAGCCGTCCTTGTTTTTGTGTAATTTGTTTAACATTTAAGCTTTTACAGGAATGTAGACTGAGGCCATTATTATACTACATAGTTCATTCTTGTGTAATATTTATTTCTATGTAATTTTCAATATGTCACAATTAGAATATCTAATCATTAAAGGATCAAAAACATTTCCATTCGAAAGTTTATATTTTGGCGGGAAACTATATCCTGCTTATCTTTGGTTTCCGGTTATGGCTATGAATTACATACAAAAAAAATATGAATGTTGAAAGAGATACTTTGATTGGTGCTGATATTATTCAAAATTCTCGATCATAATAATTACTGTTATAGATCTATCATAGATGTTAATCTTTCAAATTTCTGCATAAATTAGAATTTTAGAGTACTTGAGTATTCAGTTGTATGTAAAGTATGTAATTATTTAATAGTAGAAGTTTAAGATCATTAGCTTATACAAAAGTAAAGATGTAGCACACATATATTTAATTTTAATGTTCATTCTTATAGAAATTTTGTTGAACAATACTTTTGAAAGATTTTTTAACTGCAACATGTTGTAAGTTTTGAAAGTCGTCTGTAGAAAAATAGTTAAATTTTGTTCCTATTTTGTTGTGTGAATGAACTTCCAGACAAATGATGTGTGATGTAGATAGAAGAGTTTTAAATGTGAATTGATGAAAGTGATATGAACGTTGGTGACAAGTAAGTAGTCAATAATGCGCTGTATTACAAAAATATTTGTCAAAAGTTGAGCTTTGCTTAGCTTGTGATTATTGTATGACTCGTCTCAATGGATATTACTGTTGTATAGTATATCACTTTATAATTCTGTATGTTTATTGATATTCTATCATCCACTTGAAATAATTAATATGTACAAGCAAATGGAGGATTTGAATTATAAAAGGTTATATTATGTTGTACTATATTTTTTTTAGTGTATTTTTATGCTATTTGCATAGCAAGCATTTTGTATGTTTTGTAATCTGTAGATTTTGCTAATGTATGTTGACTATGTGTTTAGTTAAATAAAGCATAACTAATATCGTTGGAAATGAACCAAATGACAATGTATCACTTTCATTTATTCAATGTTAATGTTTATAAATAAATTATGTTTAAAATAAATTTAGTTTTATTCTGTACAAGGCATATTATGTGGATAAATATTTTGTTAATTGGCCCCAATAGAAATAGAACAAAATAACAAGACAACTTTATATGGGAGTAACCCGTAACACAATGTTGACCCAGAATATAACTCAATCCAACAATGAATGAAAAATTTAATAACATTTTATTTGCTCATAATAATAAATAAAAATTATATTGTCCTTCAACATTTATTGTCTTTGATGTAAACAAAAATATCTGGTAAAAAATATTATGAAATACAAAAACAAAAATGGCTTAAAAAATTTATTGGTAAGTTTTTTCATTTTTATATCTGTTCAACAGAAATTTAACATCTGTTCTGTGTCAAACTTATATAAATCACTTGGATTAAATTTTACATAGCCTAAGTACAGTGTTAATTAATGTTATGACATACTGTCGATCAGAGAGGCACGCATGGTGGAAGTAATTGCAGTTGGTTTAGCATCGTTCAGCTTGAATACACTCTCAATAACTGATATTTCTGTTGAAGTAGTGTCCATACCACAGAAGGCACTCCAATCGTTGACAACAAGACCTGCGGCAACCACATCACTGCCCCTGTTCACTGTGCCCGCAACCAACGGCACTTGCAATAGTGATGAGAGCTCATCTTGATCTTGTATTGTGGTTTTCGGGTGGACTAACCCACCTCGGTTGCTCAACGCTGTGTATGACCCCACTAAAACGTTCCCAGCTACTGTCTGTCTAAAAACCTCCACATCTAATGTGTCTGCGAGTATTTCTTCTGTGTCTTTGTCGAGATCTGGATGCACCAACGCGACATAGTCGTTGCAAGCGATGACGTTCCCGAGGGCACTTAATCTCTCTTCTACTCGTTGCACTTTAACACTGTCTGGTAAACTGTTGCGGATGTGCTGTAATTCTGTGTCTGTAGTTGACGCTGGTACGAGCAATCCATTTTTATTCGCAACTGTCATTCGCCCAATAATTCGGCAGCCTGCGATACTCACATGCACGACAGGCACTGTGTCTGCTAATTCTGCTTCAAAAACACTGTAAAAATTCTCCGAACCTCCGATTGCAACGAGACAGTACGAATTGGTTAATTTACTAAAAACTCCCACCTCATTATTGTTTTCGAATTGCACACGAACCGCCATGACTGTTTAACTGATTTCTTGTTTACTGTATTGTTTTTAGATATTTCACAAGTTGATTCAATCTTCACGTGGAGAGAAAAAGTAAAACACGATCAATGCGCCGCCAAATGTCATTATATACGTACCTACTTTTGACAAGCTGTCAAATTGTCGCCACATTGCGCAATCGGATGCGTTCTGAAGTTCTGAATAGAATAGAGAAAACAACTCATAAGAAAATTGTGACGTAATAAAATATATCATGAAATTTTCAAATAGGTATAATATTGGAAACGTCATACATTCAACGTTGTCATAAAACAATGATCTATGATCATGAATAAATATTAAAATTTCAAGTAAAATTTTTAAATCCTCAATCCAATACAATGTCTCCAAAGCGAGAGAAAAATGCGTAGATTCGTTAATTTGAATTGCCTAATAGAGTCCAATGACGCACCAATTTTCCCTATTGATACAATTCAAAACCTAAGGCAAGCAGTTCTGGCACCAATAAAATACAAACCGAATATTGAACAAACGCTACAAAGAGCGAATTTCAAATTCCACAGAACTTGTAGCTATTCCAGTTTAATCAGGGTAAGTAGACTGTATAGGATGGGAACCCAATAAAAATTCAATCTATACTAATATTATAAAGAGGAAAGGTTTGTATGTATGTATGTATGTATGGTTTTCACGCAAAAACTACTAGACCGATTTTGATGAAATTGGGCACAGACAATCTTTAGAACCTGATAAAGAACATAGGCTACCTTTTATTGCGAAATATACACCACGGGCGAAGCCGGGGCGCACCGCTAGTATAAAATAAAATGCTTTAAAAATGATAAATTGTTTTATTCAGGAATGTAACGTAACCGAAGGTCAAACATTGCTTATATTTTGGGGAAGCAGGAGTTCCGATAGCAAAGTCACCATAAGCATGTCTGCATCCAGCTGTTCTTCAGTGCATATTCCTGTTAGTACTTATTCAAAGTATTTGTAATATTAATTATTCAAAATTGGTAGAGTCAATGAATTATTATAATACATATTATTATCGTCTGGTAGAGTCAACTGAAACTCTAGGTCGCATCTGATAAAAGCTGTGCCTACTACCTTGATATATGTATATTGGTCCATGCTACTACTTAATAAAATCAGTTTAAAATCGTAAATATTTTTTATTAGTAACTAGGTACCTAATAAGAGAACCTAATCTACGTAATTAGTGAGTCATTTTAATTTACGCTGTGTATAATGCATTTATTGTGCTCTACGTGCTCTACCCTAGAGTCATGCCATCCTTGATTCTAATTTTCATTATTTGACTATTTGAGTGAATGTACGATTGAACTTCCTGTTTCCTAATAAAATTGTTAAATAGCCAAGCGCACACAATCATGGCACTCAGCGCGACAGAGACCTGCGGTCCACGGCGCAGCAGACTGACATTAGCTGCAGATATTCGCCAGGTGTTTCCTCCCCAGGTGATTGTAATTTGTATGGTAGCTCTTCTTTAAAGATCTTGTTGTTTTCCATCGGGCTTCTTTGCTGTTGTTTCTAGAATTACACCATATTGTTGGCTCTACATATTTATAAAACAATTTTAACTAGCTTTCCGCCTGCGGCTTTGCCCGCTTTATCTAAAACCTAATAAATTATATATATTAAAACTTTCATGAAGAAACACTCCATCTATTAAAAAAATTGCATCAAAATCCGTTGCGTAGTTTTAAAGATTTAAGCATACATAGGGACATAGGGACGGAGAAAGTGACTTTCTCAAGTAGTAGTGTAGTGAAGTAAATACAATTTGGACACAGGACAGCTAAATAGGCTGCTCCAACAATATGAAAAATCAGTCAGTGTTAAGAGTTGATACCTACAATATTTTAATAGGAATAAATTTTGCTCAGGCTTGCGTAATCGAATCAACAACACATTACACAATTAGGTTTTATCTCTGTAGTTGTAAAACAATGTTCTTTATAAATAAATTATGCGTCATCCTGCCGATATCATAATGTTTACAAATACATATCAATACTCTTCTCCCTACCTAAAACGAGCTTATTTTGCCCAAATATGCGCTAACGGGGATACACGGGACAATATTATGAAAAAGTTAGTGACACAGAAGGCTTTGAAACGCATCTCCTCAAAGTATGTAATGGGACGGATTTTCCATTTTGTGGGCTGTGATTTCACAATATTATTTTTTAATATTATTTACTGTTAATAATAATTAGGTAATTTAAATGCGTGATAAAAGCAACGTATGCTTCAGTATTATGGTGATCGAAATACTATTAATTAAATAATCGTTACACTAATGGTTTATCAATGGTTATTTTGCATTAAAAAGCGTCAAAATAAAATAAACAAATATATTATCTGCAAAAATAAGTACTCTAATACAAATTCATTTAAATAAGCTTGCAATAATAAGATTACGTAATAGTATTTCATAATATAATTAATTATCTTGCATCTGATGAATCACGACTACAAATTCTTCGAAAACTGCATGGACACACACGAAAATATAGTTAATAATGTTTAACAATTGAAAATTTTCTTTATTCCCTATTATCAATAATATCGTAGATTACTAAGTAGTTACAAACATTGCTAAGAACTACCGAAAGGACTAGTTTTCAAATGAAATAAAAGGCATTGTTCAAGCGTATTTTACATTAATTGAATTGTTGTTGTGAATTGATAGATGCGATGAATGTAAATCTAGTATGAAATAAACAGTCAAAGTGAATACACGTATTTTTTTCTTCAATATCCCTCTACTGAGCTAATTTGAACCTTAACACAACAAACATATGGACCATCGATGCCGGATTAAATTGAATGGAGGGATTAGCGAGCTCGACCAGCGAAGACAAAAGACGACATTCCTTAGATAACACGGGTGTTCTTTGCATCGGTATTGTGCAGTTTTTAATGTAAACAAGTTAGAATTGAATAATTACGTTTTATAACATTTGTGAAGATTGATTATTGGAAAATTTTACTTACTATTTACGAATATAAAAAATGTCGCCGCCTACTGTGGAACAAAGTGGATATTTAAGTACATTGGAAGACTTAGCTAGTAATTTACAAAAAACACAAACGAACTTAAAGAAGTGTCCTAAGCAGCGATTAACGGAAGGTTATATCACAGCGCGATTGCAGACGATTGAAGAGTATTGGGCATCGTTTAAGCAAGCTCACAACGGTCTTGTTAAGTGTACGCCACGGGAACAGAAGGGAATATTGACATACTTCCTGAACGAAGAATATTATTTATATGAAGATTTGTATCTCAACTTAGAAGCCGACTTACGGGATTTATTAATTAAATTGAAACAACCGAATCAACCCGCTCCGCCGTGTGATATGTCAATAACATGCGTAGAAGGTCAACAATCGTTTTCTAAGTTACCCAGGATACAATTACCAACTTTTTCGGGAAGATATGAAGACTGGCCCACTTATCAAGATTTATTTAAAGCGCTCGTTCATGACACTTCATTAGGAGATGTACAGAAATTACATTATTTGAAAACAAGTGTTTGTGGTGAAGCCGAGATGTTGTTAAGAAATATACCTATTACCGGGTCGAATTATAAACAAGCGTGGGACACATTAAAGGGACGATTTGGAAACAAAAAGATGATTGTTACTTCTATTTTAAAAAGATTATTTAACCAAAAGAAAGTAGTGAACCAGTCTGCAAGTCAAATTAAAGCAATATTAGATACAACAACAGAGTGCATACAGAGCCTTAATAATTTGAATATTAACACCGATTCTTGGGATCCTATAATAATATTTCTGGTGGGGCAGAAGTTGGATACAGAGTCGTTAAAGGACTGGGAGGAACTTACACACAAGGATGGAAGTGATGAACTATCTACATGGTTAGAACTGAAGAAGTTTCTTGAAGCTAAGTTTCGTACACTTGAACTTGTCACGCCAGTAACAACATCTACTAGGGAGAAATCTTCAACTTATAAGTCACATCACGCCACAGTCGAAGACGGCCGCCGGGATATTTATCAAACACCACATGTTCGTGTTTCACCGGTATCATGTACTTATTGCAACGGTGAGCACTACATATTCAACTGCAAGGAATTTGTGAATCAGTCGGTTGATGCGCGACAAGAGTTTGTGAAGAAGAATTATTTATGTTACAATTGCCTTCAACCGAATCATAATGTATACCGATGTAAACAAAGGAAAACATGTCGAGTTTGCGGAAGAAAACATCATTCACTTTTACATAAAGTTAGACTGACACATACGGACGAAGATGAACAACCACAACCAGAACAAAACATTACAACAGCACACTTCTCTAGAGAACAACCCGATCAACAAGTATTGTTAGCGACAGCACAAGTTATGGTTAAAGCGAAGAACGGTTACACACACATGCTTCGTGCTTTAATTGATCAGGGATCAGAGGCAACATTCGTTTCTGCGAGAGCAGCGGCACTTTTGGGTTGTACAAAATCCAAAATCAACGGTGTAGTCTCAGGAGTGGGAGAAGAAAATCGTATACAAATACAACATCTAGTCGATCTCACAGTTTCGTCACGATGGAAGGAAGAAGATGGTGGTATTGAAGTCAGGGCTTACATTCTTAAGACTATTTCAACAAGTTTGCCCTCAACACACATCAAGACGAACTGTTCAGAGCTCCAAATGTTACCATTGGCTGACCCTACCTATCATACACCAGGAAGAATTGACATGTTGTTGGGAGCGGATGTCTACTGCAAAATTATAGAAGAAGGATTGGTAAAATTATCAGATGGGTTAGTGGCGCAGAAAACACGTTTGGGATGGGTTATATCAGGTCGAAGAGATGAAAAGGTTATAGATAACAAACACAATATAATAACACTACATATAACAAGGATGGTTGCAGAAGATAATGATTTACTTAGAAGGTTCTGGGAAATAGAAACTGATGTCTACAAAAAGAAGAAGATTCAAACAAAAGAAGAAGAACTATGTGAGGAGATTTACAAAAATACAACAAGAAGAGATTCAACAGGACGATATGAAGTACATTTACCGTTAAAACAAAGTATAGAAGACACGATTAAATTATGTGGAAAAACAAAAGAGCAAGCTATGAGAAGATTTACACAACTAGAAAAGAAATTTGAAAGAGATGAGAATTTGAAAACAGAATATACAAAGGTTATACATGAATACAAGGCAATGGGTCACATGAAACAGGTAAAGAATGTCAATAGCGATAATGCTATTTATCTGCCGCATCATGCAGTAATACGTGATGACAAAGAAACGACGAAGGTACGAGTCGTCTTTGATGCATCGGCTAAAGGTTCTAATGGCTATTCATTAAATGATTGTATGATGATTGGACCTGTGTTACAGCCAGACCTCAGAAGTTTAATTGTAGCGTGGCGAATGCATAAGATATGTGTTGTGGGGGACATCGTTAAGATGTATAGAATGATCAACATGACTGCTAAACATACACCCTTACAACGCATCTTATGGCGAGATAATCCTCATGA
This sequence comes from Colias philodice, assembly GCF_061535455.1. Classification (NCBI taxonomy): domain Eukaryota; kingdom Metazoa; phylum Arthropoda; class Insecta; order Lepidoptera; family Pieridae; genus Colias; species Colias philodice. The sequence continues at coordinate 11,520,890 of NC_143098.1, read as the reverse complement.
TGAAATTGAAGAATATGACCTAACAACTGTAACCTTTGGTACAGCAGCAGCTCCTTATTTAGCTGTGCGTACTTTAATACAATTAGCAGATGATGAGTTGCATAATAATTATACGGAAACTGATGTTATTAAAAAGGCTTTCTATATGGATGACCTCATGACAGGAAATGAAAATATTGAGAAGACAAAGAACATGTGTAAAGAAATAACAGAGATATTAGCTAAAGGAGGGTTTCAAATACAAAAATGGTCTAGTAATTCAGAAGAAGTATTGAAGTATTTACAAAGAAATGATATTGATACAAGGGACAAGATAAATATAAAGTTAGATGATGTAATAAGAATTCTCGGATTAACATGGGATAGAAAGGATGATGCATTCAAAGTATCAGTAAACTTACCAGAAATGAAGCTTCCTGTAACAAAGAGAACAATTCTATCTGATGTGGCTCGACTTTTTGATCCTTTTGGGTGGCTTTCGCCTGTAATTGTTACTGCGAAGATTTTAATACAAAGATTGTGGTTATGCACCTTAGGATGGGACGATCAACTAACACCGGATTTACGCGAAAAGTGGATAAGATACAGAGAACAACTTACACATTTGCAAAACCTCAAGATACCACGTTGGATAAAAACTACACTTGATAATGACGAAGTTGAATTACACGGTTTTGCAGATGCATCTGCTCAAGCTTACGCTGCAGTTACATATCTGAGAGTTATTCATGAAGAGAAAGTACATGTAACTATACTTGCATCACGAACTAAGGTTGCACCATTAAAGCAAATATCGGTACCTAGATTGGAACTTTGCGCTGCAGCCCTACTAGCGGAGCTGATTGAAGATCTTGTGGAGGTGCTAAAGATACCTAAAAATAGAATATTCGCCTGGACGGATTCAATGGTTGTACTTTCATGGTTACAATGTCAACCGATTCACTTGAAGACTTTTGTTGCAAATCGGGTTGGAGGTATAACACGAGTCTTGGATAACGAATGTTGGAGACACGTCAAATCTGCCGAGAATCCTGCAGATATTGCAACCAGAGGCATTGACGCATGTGATCTAGTAGATTCTGAGATTTGGTGGATGGGACCGGTTTGGTTACAACAAACAAACCTTCAACTTGAGAGATGTGATGTTCCAAAAATAGATTTAGAAATGAAGAAGCTAAAATGTAATGTTATTATAGAAGAAAAGCCAATTTGGGAGAGATTTTCCACTATGTCAAGAATGAAACGGGTACTCGCATATTGTAGAAGATTTGGTAAGAAATGGACAACACAAACACATCATTATTTAACATCACATGAAATGGAATACATATTAGAAGAATGCATAAGATATTATCAAAACTTGGTTTATGAAAAAGATATAGAAGCGCTAAAGAAAGAAGGAAGAGTGAAGAAACGAAGTACACTTATAACATTAGCACCATTCATAGACGAAAGAGGAATTTTGAGAGTAGGAGGCCGGTTGCAGAATGCATCACTGTCAGATACAACTAAACATCCTATTATAATACCGAGTCATCAACACATTACAAGGTTTTTAGTTAACGAAGCACACACAAAAACGCTCCATGGTGGCATACAACTAATGTTAACTTACATTAGAACAAAATATTGGGTCACGAGTTCAAACGGCCATTATATACAAATTGATAGCGTTGCCTAAAGATTTTTAGTTTATTTGGTTTACATTTATACACAATTGTTATTTACAAATTTACAGTCCACTAATATGTTATTTACAGTTGTTGTATAAATTTATTTGAATGTTATTAGATGAGTTCATGTTGATTTTACTACTGTATAAAAAACGATTGTTTTTGGCCGCCGGTATGTTCAAGCGTATTTTACATTAATTGAATTGTTGTTGTGAATTGATAGATGCGATGAATGTAAATCTAGTATGAAATAAACAGTCAAAGTGAATACACGTATTTTTTTCTTCAATATCCCTCTACTGAGCTAATTTGAACCTTAACACAATAAACAGGCATCGAAATCAGTCCATCCGTTTGAGAGCTACTTACGATGCCAAAGTCATAACACCTCTAATAATTGTAAAATAAAAAGGGTAACTACTTTATATTCCATACGTTTTAATATACCTACCTATATTTTATAGTAAAACACACTATACAGATATGATAATCATCTTTATTAATATTCATACATTAGGTATCCAAAAAGATAACGATTTTTAAAGTTATTTCTATAAATTATTGCAAACTCGATACTTATTATTATCAAAACAAGGTGGACCTAATTTTGTACAGAACTAAGTACAGAATATTACAATAACAGTGTTAGCGAATCTATCGGACATCCAAGACTCGCAAGTGCTGCGCGAGCGCATTGCCGACTCGCTGACGTTCTCGTCGCCCGCGTCCTCCATCCTGCAGCCCACGGCGCGGTCCATTTCCATACTCGGCTCCGTCTGCGCTTTGTTGCTGAAGAAACAGGTATCATAGCAATGGTATTGGTATTTTATTGGTATTGTTTGTAAGCAGTTAAGTGTAAACTGTAGTGCGTTCGATTGCGCAATGAGTGTTAAGGAGATAGATAGGTAGTTGATTCAAGCAATGCTGTTTTTCTGATATTAATTAGGTGTGTGTTCGTTTTAGTGCAAAACGGATCAACCGATTTTGATGAATTTAGATTTAAGAAAATGAAAGATCAGACCAAAGCTTGAAACTACAGTTTTTTACGTGCGAGTCAATTGTATTAAAATGTTTCCTGATATTTTTCAACAGAATAAATACATTACGACTGCCTCTATATTCGAGTGTAAGGATTTCAATATAAAAATATGACACTTAACACGCTTAACAACGCTTTTATTCATATTAAAATAACATGACAATGTACAAGAATCTGTTTTTATTATTCCTCATTTTCACTCAAAGACCTATTATTATAATGATAATCGCAAAAGGGCTCAGACGCGAAAGAAGTATCAAGCGTGACAGCCAGCATCCGTTCCGACAACATCTGCCGCATCTGCTTCGGCGGCAGCTCTGCGGAGCGGCTGGTGCGGCCGTGCTCGTGCCGCGGCACCATCGCTGCCGTGCACCGCTCCTGCCTCGAGCGGTGGCTGCTGCAAGCGGCCACGTCGCACTGCGAGCTGTGCAGGCATCATTATGTCGTGACTAGGAGTCATAAGTTTGTTGTGTTTTGGTTTGTGTGTAAATTATAACAACGTGGTGACTAGGAGTTTTAAGTTAGTTTTTGGTTGTGTGTGTATATGTTTCAGTCAAAACCCTGAACCTTATTGACGGTTATTAAGGTTATTGACTAAGGGCGTCGGTCAATATCCTTATTGACTGATTTTATCTGACAAAATCAGTTCATATAGACATTCAGCTTAGTTTTTAGAAA